>NC_086446.1:51262387-51264887 GCF_028390025.1 Pseudophryne corroboree | reverse complement strand
CCCGGCGCTGCCCCGTCTCGGCCTCGGAAGGGGGAGTCGGGGGAACGGGAGGCCGGGAGTCCCGGAGAGAAAGAGAGAGAGAGAGAGATAGAGAGACCTCCGCGGTTCCGCCTTCGACCGCCGGGGGGCGCCGCGCACCCGTCCGCACGGGCCCGTCCCGGTGGCTCCCGGCAGGGCTCTCCCAAACCCTCTCCCAGGGCCCCGGTCCGGGAGCCCGA
The DNA here is from genome assembly GCF_028390025.1 of Pseudophryne corroboree. Taxonomy (NCBI): domain Eukaryota; kingdom Metazoa; phylum Chordata; class Amphibia; order Anura; family Myobatrachidae; genus Pseudophryne; species Pseudophryne corroboree. The sequence goes on along the minus strand of NC_086446.1, from coordinate 51,264,669 downwards.
CTGCGTCCGCTCTCCGCTTCCAGAGAGGAGGCTGTCGGACGGGGAGAGCTGGTACCGGGCTCCTGGAGCCCTGCCTGGGCAGCCTATGGAAGGGAGGGAGCCCTGGCCCTGCTGCTCTCCGAGCTCCGGCCCTGCTGCTCTCCGAGCTCCGTGCCTACTCTGCCACGGGTCCTTTCGCAGGAGCTCCAGGGAAACGGGCTTTTCGGCCCCTGACAGAGTCCCGGCTCTCTCGCTCGCCTCGTTGGTACCTACTGATCCGGCGGAGGTGTTCTCCGGCGGGTAGCGACACGGACGGCCGAGGGCGCGCTTCACCCAGGCTTCAACCGTCTCCTCCCCGAGCCCCTGGAAGTGCAGCTGGGCCGCGGGCGCCCCGGTCCGCACTCATCTGCGAAACTTCCACAAATTGCAGTACCCGATTTGGCCCGCCGGGGGGCGCTGCCTCCGGGGGAGAAGGAGACGTGCCCGGCCCGTACGTCGGGCTCCAACGGATGCCCGCCGTGGACCCTTTATAGGCCCCATCCTGGTCCTGCCATGCTGTTATCGGAGCTCCACGGCTATCTTGTCACTAAACCTTTCGTTTGAGCTCCAGGGCTTTTTGCTTTTTGTAACCCGGTTCCTGGAGCCCTGCCTGGGCAAAATCGGATGCAAGAAGGCCCTGCCCATGCTGATCTCTGAGCTCCGCGCATCTTCTGTCACGGGTCCTTTCGCAAAAGCTCCAGGGAAACAGGCTTTTCGGCCCCGGACAGAGTCCCGGCTCTCTCGCTCGCCTCGTTGGTACCTACTGATCCGGCGGAGGTGTTCTCCGGCGGGTAGCGACACGGACGGCCGAGGGCGCGCTTCACCCAGGCTTCAACCATCTCCTCCCCGAGCCCCTGGAAGTGCCGCTGGGCCGCGGGCGCCCCGGTCCGCACTCATCCGCGACACTTCCGCGCTGGAGTCCGACGCTCGCCGGCCGCGTCCCCCGGCCCGCGGGGGCCCGGGGGGAGGCCCGACGCGTGCGGGGGGAGGCGGCGGGCGGCGGGGGCGCCCCCGCGCCACCCGACGGCGCCCCCCGGTGGCCAGAGGCGGCTCGGAGCGAGACGATCGGGGGGGAACGGCGGCGCGTGACCCGCCCCGGCCCCCTTGGCCCAGCGGACGGGCAGGCGGCTCCCGGGCGACCCCCCCCGATCCCCGCCGCGGCGCCCCCCGGTGGCCGCCTGACGCCACTGCGGGGGGTGCAGATTCCGTGTGTCCTCTCGGATAAAAACAAAAGAAACGATTCCCGTCGGGCGAAAGTAAGTGGGACGCAGGGCCCCGGGCCCCGACGGTCCGCGCGCGCGGCGCCCCCCGCTGGCCGGTCGAAGGGATGACAAAAATAAAATGAAAAAAAATTCAAAAAAGCACTCGCCCCAAACAGACGAAAGGTACCCGGTCCGCCCGGATGAACCCTCCCCCGTGTCCCCGCCGCGGCGCCCCCCGCTGGCCAGCCGAGGTAATACACGATTGAGAGGGGGGGAGTGAAAAAAAGGGGCAAAAAATGAAAAACACCCCACCCATTTGAATGCAAAGTCCCGGAGCGGCCAGGGGTGGACGCCGGTCCGCGCGCACGGCGCCCCCCGCAGGCCAGTTGAAGGGAAGAACGGAACGAGACTAAAAGATAAAAAAAAAATTTCAAAAAAGCACTCGCCCCAAACAGATGAAATGTACCCGGTCCGCCCGTGTCCCCGCCGCGGCGCCCCCCGCTGGCCAGCCGAGGTAATACACGATTGAGAGGGGGGGAGTGAAAAAAAAAGGGCAAAAAATGAAAAACACCCCACCCATTTGAATGCAAAGTCCCGGAGCGGCCAGGGGTGGACGCCGGTCCGCGCGCACGGCGCCCCCCGCAGGCCAGTTGAAGGGAAGAACGGAACGAGACTAAACGATAAAAAAAAAATTCAAAAAAGCACTCGCCCCAAACAGATGAAATGTACCCGGTCCGCCCGTGTCCCCGCCGCGGCGCCCCCCGCTGGCCAGCCGAGGTAATACACGATTGAGAGGGGGGGAGTGAAAAAAAGGGGCAAAAAATGAAAAACACCCCACCCATTTGAATGCAAAGTCCCGGAGCGGCCAGGGGTGGACGCCGGTCCGCGCGCACGGCGCCCCCCGCAGGCCAGTTGAAGGGAAGAACGGAACGAGACTAAAAGATAAAAAAAAAAATTTCAAAAAAGCACTCGCCCCAAACAGATGAAATGTACCCGGTCCGCCCGTGTCCCCGCCGCGGCGCCCCCCGCTGGCCAGCCGAGGTAATACACGATTGAGATTAA
>NC_086446.1:51249887-51252387 GCF_028390025.1 Pseudophryne corroboree | reverse complement strand
GCCGGGGGAAGAGGGGGACGGGACGGGCCTGGCGCCGGGCTCCGCCGGACGCCCGGCGCTGCCCCGTCTCGGCCTCGGAAGGGGGAGTCGGGGGAACGGGAGGCCGGGAGTCCCGGAGAGAAAGAGAGAGAGAGAGAGATAGAGAGACCTCCGCGGTTCCGCCTTCGACCGCCGGGGGGCGCCGCGCACCCGTCCGCACGGGCCCGTCCCGGTGGCTCCCGGCAGGGCTCTCCCAAACCCTCTCCCAGGGCCCCGGTCCGGGAGCCCGACTGCGTCCGCTCTCCGCTTCCAGAGAGGAGGCTGTCGGACGGGGAGAGCTGGTACCGGGCTCCTGGAGCCCTGCCTGGGCAGCCTATGGAAGGGAGGGAGCCCTGGCCCTGCTGCTCTCCGAGCTCCGGTCCTGCTGCTCTCCGAGCTCCGTGCCTACTCTGCCACGGGTCCTTTCGCAGGAGCTCCAGGGAAACGGGCTTTTCGGCCCCTGACAGAGTCCCGGCTCTCTCGCTCGCCTCGTTGGTACCTACTGATCCGGCGGAGGTGTTCTCCGGCGGGTAGCGACACGGACGGCCGAGGGCGCGCTTCACCCAGGCTTCAACCGTCTCCTCCCCGAGCCCCTGGAAGTGCAGCTGGGCCGCGGGCGCCCCGGTCCGCACTCATCTGCGAAACTTCCACAAATTGCAGTACCCGATTTGGCCCGCCGGGGGGCGCTGCCTCCGGGGGAGAAGGAGACGTGCCCGGCCCGTACGTCGGGCTCCAACGGATGCCCGCCGTGGACCCTTTATAGGCCCCATCCTGGTCCTGCCATGCTGTTATCGGAGCTCCACGGCTATCTTGTCACTAAACCTTTCGTTTGAGCTCCAGGGCTTTTTGCTTTTTGTAACCCGGTTCCTGGAGCCCTGCCTGGGCAAAATCGGATGCAAGAAGGCCCTGCCCATGCTGATCTCTGAGCTCCGCGCATCTTCTGTCACGGGTCCTTTCGCAAAAGCTCCAGGGAAACAGGCTTTTCGGCCCCGGACAGAGTCCCGGCTCTCTCGCTCGCCTCGTTGGTACCTACTGATCCGGCGGAGGTGTTCTCCGGCGGGTAGCGACACGGACGGCCGAGGGCGCGCTTCACCCAGGCTTCAACCATCTCCTCCCCGAGCCCCTGGAAGTGCCGCTGGGCCGCGGGCGCCCCGGTCCGCACTCATCCGCGACACTTCCGCGCTGGAGTCCGACGCTCGCCGGCCGCGTCCCCCGGCCCGCGGGGGCCCGGGGGGAGGCCCGACGCGTGCGGGGGGAGGCGGCGGGCGGCGGGGGCGCCCCCGCGCCACCCGACGGCGCCCCCCGGTGGCCAGAGGCGGCTCGGAGCGAGACGATCGGGGGGGAACGGCGGCGCGTGACCCGCCCCGGCCCCCTTGGCCCAGCGGACGGGCAGGCGGCTCCCGGGCGACCCCCCCCGATCCCCGCCGCGGCGCCCCCCGGTGGCCGCCTGACGCCACTGCGGGGGGTGCAGATTCCGTGTGTCCTCTCGGATAAAAACAAAAGAAACGATTCCCGTCGGGCGAAAGTAAGTGGGACGCAGGGCCCCGGGCCCCGACGGTCCGCGCGCGCGGCGCCCCCCGCTGGCCGGTCGAAGGGATGACAAAAATAAAATGAAAAAAAATTCAAAAAAGCACTCGCCCCAAACAGACGAAAGGTACCCGGTCCGCCCGGATGAACCCTCCCCCGTGTCCCCGCCGCGGCGCCCCCCGCTGGCCAGCCGAGGTAATACACGATTGAGAGGGGGGGAGTGAAAAAAAGGGGCAAAAAATGAAAAACACCCCACCCATTTGAATGCAAAGTCCCGGAGCGGCCAGGGGTGGACGCCGGTCCGCGCGCACGGCGCCCCCCGCAGGCCAGTTGAAGGGAAGAACGGAACGAGACTAAAAGATAAAAAAAAAATTTCAAAAAAGCACTCGCCCCAAACAGATGAAATGTACCCGGTCCGCCCGTGTCCCCGCCGCGGCGCCCCCCGCTGGCCAGCCGAGGTAATACACGATTGAGAGGGGGGGAGTGAAAAAAAAAGGGCAAAAAATGAAAAACACCCCACCCATTTGAATGCAAAGTCCCGGAGCGGCCAGGGGTGGACGCCGGTCCGCGCGCACGGCGCCCCCCGCAGGCCAGTTGAAGGGAAGAACGGAACGAGACTAAACGATAAAAAAAAAATTCAAAAAAGCACTCGCCCCAAACAGATGAAATGTACCCGGTCCGCCCGTGTCCCCGCCGCGGCGCCCCCCGCTGGCCAGCCGAGGTAATACACGATTGAGAGGGGGGGAGTGAAAAAAAGGGGCAAAAAATGAAAAACACCCCACCCATTTGAATGCAAAGTCCCGGAGCGGCCAGGGGTGGACGCCGGTCCGCGCGCACGGCGCCCCCCGCAGGCCAGTTGAAGGGAAGAACGGAACGAGACTAAAAGATAAAAAAAAAAATTTCAAAAAAGCACTCGCCCCAAACAGATGAAATGTACCCGGTCCGCCCGTGTCCC
>NC_086446.1:51237387-51239887 GCF_028390025.1 Pseudophryne corroboree | reverse complement strand
CTGAACTTCCGCGAATTGCAGTACCCGATTCGGCCCGCCGGGGGGCGCTGCCGCCGGGGGAAGAGGGGGACGGGCCGGGCCTGGCGCCGGGCTCCGCCGGACGCCCGGCGCTGCCCCGTCTCGGCCTCGGAAGGGGGAGTCGGGGGAACGGGAGGCCGGGAGTCCCGGAGAGAAAGAGAGAGAGAGAGAGATAGAGAGACCTCCGCGGTTCCGCCTTCGACCGCCGGGGGGCGCCGCGCACCCGTCCGCACGGGCCCGTCCCGGTGGCTCCCGGCAGGGCTCTCCCAAACCCTCTCCCAGGGCCCCGGTCCGGGAGCCCGACTGCGTCCGCTCTCCGCTTCCAGAGAGGAGGCTGTCGGACGGGGAGAGCTGGTACCGGGCTCCTGGAGCCCTGCCTGGGCAGCCTATGGAAGGGAGGGAGCCCTGGCCCTGCTGCTCTCCGAGCTCCGGCCCTGCTGCTCTCCGAGCTCCGTGCCTACTCTGCCACGGGTCCTTTCGCAGGAGCTCCAGGGAAACGGGCTTTTCGGCCCCTGACAGAGTCCCGGCTCTCTCGCTCGCCTCGTTGGTACCTACTGATCCGGCGGAGGTGTTCTCCGGCGGGTAGCGACACGGACGGCCGAGGGCGCGCTTCACCCAGGCTTCAACCGTCTCCTCCCCGAGCCCCTGGAAGTGCAGCTGGGCCGCGGGCGCCCCGGTCCGCACTCATCTGCGAAACTTCCACAAATTGCAGTACCCGATTTGGCCCGCCGGGGGGCGCTGCCTCCGGGGGAGAAGGAGACGTGCCCGGCCCGTACGTCGGGCTCCAACGGATGCCCGCCGTGGACCCTTTATAGGCCCCATCCTGGTCCTGCCATGCTGTTATCGGAGCTCCACGGCTATCTTGTCACTAAACCTTTCGTTTGAGCTCCAGGGCTTTTTGCTTTTTGTAACCCGGTTCCTGGAGCCCTGCCTGGGCAAAATCGGATGCAAGAAGGCCCTGCCCATGCTGATCTCTGAGCTCCGCGCATCTTCTGTCACGGGTCCTTTCGCAAAAGCTCCAGGGAAACAGGCTTTTCGGCCCCGGACAGAGTCCCGGCTCTCTCGCTCGCCTCGTTGGTACCTACTGATCCGGCGGAGGTGTTCTCCGGCGGGTAGCGACACGGACGGCCGAGGGCGCGCTTCACCCAGGCTTCAACCATCTCCTCCCCGAGCCCCTGGAAGTGCCGCTGGGCCGCGGGCGCCCCGGTCCGCACTCATCCGCGACACTTCCGCGCTGGAGTCCGACGCTCGCCGGCCGCGTCCCCCGGCCCGCGGGGGCCCGGGGGGAGGCCCGACGCGTGCGGGGGGAGGCGGCGGGCGGCGGGGGCGCCCCCGCGCCACCCGACGGCGCCCCCCGGTGGCCAGAGGCGGCTCGGAGCGAGACGATCGGGGGGGAACGGCGGCGCGTGACCCGCCCCGGCCCCCTTGGCCCAGCGGACGGGCAGGCGGCTCCCGGGCGACCCCCCCCGATCCCCGCCGCGGCGCCCCCCGGTGGCCGCCTGACGCCACTGCGGGGGGTGCAGATTCCGTGTGTCCTCTCGGATAAAAACAAAAGAAACGATTCCCGTCGGGCGAAAGTAAGTGGGACGCAGGGCCCCGGGCCCCGACGGTCCGCGCGCGCGGCGCCCCCCGCTGGCCGGTCGAAGGGATGACAAAAATAAAATGAAAAAAAATTCAAAAAAGCACTCGCCCCAAACAGACGAAAGGTACCCGGTCCGCCCGGATGAACCCTCCCCCGTGTCCCCGCCGCGGCGCCCCCCGCTGGCCAGCCGAGGTAATACACGATTGAGAGGGGGGGAGTGAAAAAAAGGGGCAAAAAATGAAAAACACCCCACCCATTTGAATGCAAAGTCCCGGAGCGGCCAGGGGTGGACGCCGGTCCGCGCGCACGGCGCCCCCCGCAGGCCAGTTGAAGGGAAGAACGGAACGAGACTAAAAGATAAAAAAAAAATTTCAAAAAAGCACTCGCCCCAAACAGATGAAATGTACCCGGTCCGCCCGTGTCCCCGCCGCGGCGCCCCCCGCTGGCCAGCCGAGGTAATACACGATTGAGAGGGGGGGAGTGAAAAAAAAAGGGCAAAAAATGAAAAACACCCCACCCATTTGAATGCAAAGTCCCGGAGCGGCCAGGGGTGGACGCCGGTCCGCGCGCACGGCGCCCCCCGCAGGCCAGTTGAAGGGAAGAACGGAACGAGACTAAACGATAAAAAAAAAATTCAAAAAAGCACTCGCCCCAAACAGATGAAATGTACCCGGTCCGCCCGTGTCCCCGCCGCGGCGCCCCCCGCTGGCCAGCCGAGGTAATACACGATTGAGAGGGGGGGAGTGAAAAAAAGGGGCAAAAAATGAAAAACACCCCACCCATTTGAATGCAAAGTCCCGGAGCGGCCAGGGGTGGACGCCGGTCCGCGCGCACGGCGCCCCCCGCAGGCCAGTTGAAGGGAAGAACGGAACGAGACTAAAAGATAAAAAAAAAAATTTC
>NC_086446.1:51224887-51227387 GCF_028390025.1 Pseudophryne corroboree | reverse complement strand
GGGCTCCTGGAGCCGCCTCCCGGCCCGAGGGGTGCCCGTCCGCACTCATCGGCTGAACTTCCGCGAATTGCAGTACCCGATTCGGCCCGCCGGGGGGCGCTGCCGCCGGGGGAAGAGGGGGACGGGCCGGGCCTGGCGCCGGGCTCCGCCGGACGCCCGGCGCTGCCCCGTCTCGGCCTCGGAAGGGGGAGTCGGGGGAACGGGAGGCCGGGAGTCCCGGAGAGAAAGAGAGAGAGAGAGAGATAGAGAGACCTCCGCGGTTCCGCCTTCGACCGCCGGGGGGCGCCGCGCACCCGTCCGCACGGGCCCGTCCCGGTGGCTCCCGGCAGGGCTCTCCCAAACCCTCTCCCAGGGCCCCGGTCCGGGAGCCCGACTGCGTCCGCTCTCCGCTTCCAGAGAGGAGGCTGTCGGACGGGGAGAGCTGGTACCGGGCTCCTGGAGCCCTGCCTGGGCAGCCTATGGAAGGGAGGGAGCCCTGGCCCTGCTGCTCTCCGAGCTCCGGCCCTGCTGCTCTCCGAGCTCCGTGCCTACTCTGCCACGGGTCCTTTCGCAGGAGCTCCAGGGAAACGGGCTTTTCGGCCCCTGACAGAGTCCCGGCTCTCTCGCTCGCCTCGTTGGTACCTACTGATCCGGCGGAGGTGTTCTCCGGCGGGTAGCGACACGGACGGCCGAGGGCGCGCTTCACCCAGGCTTCAACCGTCTCCTCCCCGAGCCCCTGGAAGTGCAGCTGGGCCGCGGGCGCCCCGGTCCGCACTCATCTGCGAAACTTCCACAAATTGCAGTACCCGATTTGGCCCGCCGGGGGGCGCTGCCTCCGGGGGAGAAGGAGACGTGCCCGGCCCGTACGTCGGGCTCCAACGGATGCCCGCCGTGGACCCTTTATAGGCCCCATCCTGGTCCTGCCATGCTGTTATCGGAGCTCCACGGCTATCTTGTCACTAAACCTTTCGTTTGAGCTCCAGGGCTTTTTGCTTTTTGTAACCCGGTTCCTGGAGCCCTGCCTGGGCAAAATCGGATGCAAGAAGGCCCTGCCCATGCTGATCTCTGAGCTCCGCGCATCTTCTGTCACGGGTCCTTTCGCAAAAGCTCCAGGGAAACAGGCTTTTCGGCCCCGGACAGAGTCCCGGCTCTCTCGCTCGCCTCGTTGGTACCTACTGATCCGGCGGAGGTGTTCTCCGGCGGGTAGCGACACGGACGGCCGAGGGCGCGCTTCACCCAGGCTTCAACCATCTCCTCCCCGAGCCCCTGGAAGTGCCGCTGGGCCGCGGGCGCCCCGGTCCGCACTCATCCGCGACACTTCCGCGCTGGAGTCCGACGCTCGCCGGCCGCGTCCCCCGGCCCGCGGGGGCCCGGGGGGAGGCCCGACGCGTGCGGGGGGAGGCGGCGGGCGGCGGGGGCGCCCCCGCGCCACCCGACGGCGCCCCCCGGTGGCCAGAGGCGGCTCGGAGCGAGACGATCGGGGGGGAACGGCGGCGCGTGACCCGCCCCGGCCCCCTTGGCCCAGCGGACGGGCAGGCGGCTCCCGGGCGACCCCCCCCGATCCCCGCCGCGGCGCCCCCCGGTGGCCGCCTGACGCCACTGCGGGGGGTGCAGATTCCGTGTGTCCTCTCGGATAAAAACAAAAGAAACGATTCCCGTCGGGCGAAAGTAAGTGGGACGCAGGGCCCCGGGCCCCGACGGTCCGCGCGCGCGGCGCCCCCCGCTGGCCGGTCGAAGGGATGACAAAAATAAAATGAAAAAAAATTCAAAAAAGCACTCGCCCCAAACAGACGAAAGGTACCCGGTCCGCCCGGATGAACCCTCCCCCGTGTCCCCGCCGCGGCGCCCCCCGCTGGCCAGCCGAGGTAATACACGATTGAGAGGGGGGGAGTGAAAAAAAGGGGCAAAAAATGAAAAACACCCCACCCATTTGAATGCAAAGTCCCGGAGCGGCCAGGGGTGGACGCCGGTCCGTGCGCACGGCGCCCCCCGCAGGCCAGTTGAAGGGAAGAACGGAACGAGACTAAAAGATAAAAAAAAAATTTCAAAAAAGCACTCGCCCCAAACAGATGAAATGTACCCGGTCCGCCCGTGTCCCCGCCGCGGCGCCCCCCGCTGGCCAGCCGAGGTAATACACGATTGAGAGGGGGGGAGTGAAAAAAAAAGGGCAAAAAATGAAAAACACCCCACCCATTTGAATGCAAAGTCCCGGAGCGGCCAGGGGTGGACGCCGGTCCGCGCGCACGGCGCCCCCCGCAGGCCAGTTGAAGGGAAGAACGGAACGAGACTAAACGATAAAAAAAAAATTCAAAAAAGCACTCGCCCCAAACAGATGAAATGTACCCGGTCCGCCCGTGTCCCCGCCGCGGCGCCCCCCGCTGGCCAGCCGAGGTAATACACGATTGAGAGGGGGGGAGTGAAAAAAAGGGGCAAAAAATGAAAAACACCCCACCCATTTGAATGCAAAGTCCCGGAGCGGCCAGGGGTGGACGCCGGTCCGCGCGCACGGCGCCCCCCGCAG
>NC_086446.1:51079887-51219887 GCF_028390025.1 Pseudophryne corroboree | reverse complement strand
ACCCTTCAATTTGTGGGACACTTGCCCCAATGGTTAGACCAGAAGACCATTTTAAATAACCACTACTTGGATGAACTGCATGGTAAAATGCATAGAAATATATGTTGATCCAGCTTGGGCCCCTAAAGATAATGGGTCCCCAAATTTTGCAGATTGCATAGGCATATGAATGGGAGTGCACCCTTAAATTTTAGGATCTATAGCCCCAGTGGTTGGACCAGAAGACTTTGATAATCAAACCTCTATTTCAAATAACATTAAGGCCTCATGCCTTTATTTTTATGTAGGATAATCGGGTCCCCTGGGCAGTTCTTTAATGCCACGGACCCCATACTATCAGGAGGCCCTAGGTTCATATTGTAGATGATGTCTGTACATTTTGGGGCCTCTGGGCCCTCAGGGTATTCATCAGCTGCTGATCCCAAAAGCTATGCAAAGTTGGATTATTCTACATGTTACAGTTTAGGCCCCAGGGTTACCAAGGGCCCCACGTTTTGCAGCTTGCATTAACAAATCAATATGAGTGTACGCTTCAATTTGAGGGACAGTTGCCACAATGGTTAGACCAGAAGACCATTTTAAATAACCACTACTTGGATGAACTGCATGGTAAAATGCATAGATATATATGTTGATCCAGCTTGGGCCCCTAAAGATAATGGGCCCCCAAATTTTGCAGATTGCATGGGCATATGAATGGGAGTGCACCCTTAAATTTTAGGATCTATAGCCCCAGTGGTTGGACCAGAAGACTTTGATAAGCAAACCTCTATTTCAAATAACATTAAGGCCTCATGTCTTTATTTTTATGTAGGATAATCGGGTCCCCTGGGCATTTCTTTAATGCCACGGACCCCATACTATAAGGAGGCCCTAGGTTCATATGGTAGATGATGTCTGTACATTTTGGGGCCTCTGGGACCTCAGGGTATTCATCAGCTGCTGATCCCAAAAGCTATGCAAAGTTGTATTATTCTACATGTTACAGTTTAGGCCCCAGGAATACCAGGTGCCCCATGTTTTGCAGCTAACATTAACAAATCAATATGAGTGTACCCTTCAATTTGTGGGACACTTGCCCCAATGGTTAGACCAGAAGACCATTTTAAATAACCACTACTTGGATGAACTGCATGGTAAAATGCATAGATATATATGTTGATCCAGCTTGGGCCCCTAAAGATAGTGGGCCCCCAAATTTTGCAGATTGCATGGGCATATGAATGGGAGTGCACCCTTACATTTTAGGATCTATAGCCCCAGTGTTTGGACCAGAATACTTTGATAAGCAAACCTTTATTTCAAATAACATTAAGGCATTGTGTCTTTATTTTTATGTAGGATAATCGGGTCCCCTGGGCATTTCTTTAATGCCAGGGACCCCATACTATCAGGAGGCCCTAGGGTCATGTGGTAGATGATGTCTGTACATTATGAGGGCCTCTGGGCCCTCAGGGTATTCAACAGCTGCTGATCCCCAATGCTTTGCAAAGTTGGATAATTCCACATGTTACAGTTTAGGCACCAGTGTTACCAGGGGCCCCATGTTTTGCAGGTTGCATTAAAAAATCAATATGAGTGTACCCTTCAATTTGTGGGACACTAGCCCCAATGCTTAGACCAGAAGACCATTTTAAATAACCACTACTTGGATGAACTGCATGGTAAAATGCATAGATATATATGTTGATCCAGCTTGGGCCCCTAAAGATAATGGGCCCCCAAATTTTGCAGGCTGCATGGGCATATGAATGGGCGTGTACCCTTAAATTTTAGGATCTATAGCCCCAGTGTTTGGACCAGAAGACTTTGATAAGCAAACCTTTATTTCAAATAACATTAAGGCATTGTGTCTTTATTTTTATGTAGGATAATCGAGTCCCCTGGGCAGTTCTTTAATGCCAGGGACCCCATACTATCAGGAGGCCCTAGGGTCATATGGTAGATGATGTCTGTACATTTTGGGGCCTCTGGGCCCTCAGGGTATTCATCAGCTGCTGATCCCAAAAGCTATGCAAAGTTGGATTATTCCACATGTTACAGTTTAGGCCCCAGGGATACCAGGGGCCCCACATTTTGAAGCTTGCATTAACAAATCAATATGAGTGTACCCTTCAATTTGTGGGACACTTGCCCCAATGGTTAGACCAGAAGACCATTTTAAATAACCACTACTTGGATGAACTGCATGGTAAAATGCATAGATATATATGTTGATCCAGCTTGGGCCCCTAAAGATAATGGGTCCCCAAATTTTGCAGATTGCATGGGCATATTAATGGGAGTGCACCCTTAAATTTTAGGATCTATAGCCCCAGTGGTTGGACCAGAAGACTTTGATAAGCAAACCTTTATTTCAAATAACATTAAGGCATTGTGTCTTTATTTTTATGTAGGATAATCGGGTCCCCTGGGCAGTTCTTTAATGCCAGGGACCCCATACTATCAGGAGGCCCTAGGGTCATGTGGTAGATGATGTCTGTACATTATGAGGGCCTCTGGGCCCTCAGGGTATTCAACAGCTGCTGATCCCCAATGCTTTGCAAAGTTGGATAATTCCACATGTTACAGTTTAGGCACCAGTGTTACCAGGGGCCCCATGTTTTGCAGGTTGCATTAAAAAATCAATATGAGTGTACCCTTCAATTTGTGGGACACTAGCCCCAATGCTTAGACCAGAAGACCATTTTAAATAACCACTACTTGGATGAACTGCATGGTAAAATGCATAGATATATATGTTGATCCAGCTTGGGCCCCTAAAGATAATGGGCCCCCAAATTTTGCAGGCTGCATGGGCATATGAATGGGCGTGTACCCTTAAATTTTAGGATCTATAGCCCCAGTGTTTGGACCAGAAGACTTTGATAAGCAAACCTTTATTTCAAATAACATTAAGGCATTGTGTCTTTATTTTTATGTAGGATAATCGGGTCCCCTGGGCAGTTCTTTAATGCCAGGGACCCCATACTATCAGGAGGCCCTAGGGTCATATGGTAGATGATGTCTGTACATTTTGGGGCCTCTGGGCCCTCAGGGTATTCATCAGCTGCTGATCCCAAAAGCTATGCAAAGTTGGATTATTCCACATGTTACAGTTTAGGCCCCAGGGATACCAGGGGCCCCACGTTTTGGAGCTTGCATTAACAAATCAATATGAGTGTACCCTTCAATTTGTGGGACACTTGCCCCAATGGTTAGACCAGAAGACCATTTTAAATAACCACTACTTGGATGAACTGCATGGTAAAATGCATAGAAATATATGTTGATCCAGCTTGGGCCCCTAAAGATAATGGGTCCCCAAATTTTGCAGATTGCATAGGCATATGAATGGGAGTGCACCCTTAAATTTTAGGATCTATAGCCCCAGTGGTTGGACCAGAAGACTTTGATAATCAAACCTCTATTTCAAATAACATTAAGGCCTCATGCCTTTATTTTTATGTAGGATAATCGGGTCCCCTGGGCAGTTCTTTAATGCCACGGACCCCATACTATCAGGAGGCCCTAGGTTCATATTGTAGATGATGTCTGTACATTTTGGGGCCTCTGGGCCCTCAGGGTATTCATCAGCTGCTGATCCCAAAAGCTATGCAAAGTTGGATTATTCTACATGTTACAGTTTAGGCCCCAGGGTTACCAAGGGCCCCACGTTTTGCAGCTTGCATTAACAAATCAATATGAGTGTACGCTTCAATTTGAGGGACAGTTGCCACAATGGTTAGACCAGAAGACCATTTTAAATAACCACTACTTGGATGAACTGCATGGTAAAATGCATAGATATATATGTTGATCCAGCTTGGGCCCCTAAAGATAATGGGCCCCCAAATTTTGCAGATTGCATGGGCATATGAATGGGAGTGCACCCTTAAATTTTAGGATCTATAGCCCCAGTGGTTGGACCAGAAGACTTTGATAAGCAAACCTCTATTTCAAATAACATTAAGGCCTCATGTCTTTATTTTTATGTAGGATAATCGGGTCCCCTGGGCATTTCTTTAATGCCACGGACCCCATACTATAAGGAGGCCCTAGGTTCATATGGTAGATGATGTCTGTACATTTTGGGGCCTCTGGGACCTCAGGGTATTCATCAGCTGCTGATCCCAAAAGCTATGCAAAGTTGTATTATTCTACATGTTACAGTTTAGGCCCCAGGAATACCAGGTGCCCCATGTTTTGCAGCTAACATTAACAAATCAATATGAGTGTACCCTTCAATTTGTGGGACACTTGCCCCAATGGTTAGACCAGAAGACCATTTTAAATAACCACTACTTGGATGAACTGCATGGTAAAATGCATAGATATATATGTTGATCCAGCTTGGGCCCCTAAAGATAGTGGGCCCCCAAATTTTGCAGATTGCATGGGCATATGAATGGGAGTGCACCCTTACATTTTAGGATCTATAGCCCCAGTGTTTGGACCAGAATACTTTGATAAGCAAACCTTTATTTCAAATAACATTAAGGCATTGTGTCTTTATTTTTATGTAGGATAATCGGGTCCCCTGGGCAGTTCTTTAATGCCAGGGACCCCATACTATCAGGAGGCCCTAGGGTCATGTGGTAGATGATGTCTGTACATTATGAGGGCCTCTGGGCCCTCAGGGTATTCAACAGCTGCTGATCCCCAATGCTTTGCAAAGTTGGATAATTCCACATGTTACAGTTTAGGCACCAGTGTTACCAGGGGCCCCATGTTTTGCAGGTTGCATTAAAAAATCAATATGAGTGTACCCTTCAATTTGTGGGACACTAGCCCCAATGCTTAGACCAGAAGACCATTTTAAATAACCACTACTTGGATGAACTGCATGGTAAAATGCATAGATATATATGTTGATCCAGCTTGGGCCCCTAAAGATAATGGGCCCCCAAATTTTGCAGGCTGCATGGGCATATGAATGGGCGTGTACCCTTAAATTTTAGGATCTATAGCCCCAGTGTTTGGACCAGAAGACTTTGATAAGCAAACCTTTATTTCAAATAACATTAAGGCATTGTGTCTTTATTTTTATGTAGGATAATCGAGTCCCCTGGGCAGTTCTTTAATGCCAGGGACCCCATACTATCAGGAGGCCCTAGGGTCATATGGTAGATGATGTCTGTACATTTTGGGGCCTCTGGGCCCTCAGGGTATTCATCAGCTGCTGATCCCAAAAGCTATGCAAAGTTGGATTATTCCACATGTTACAGTTTAGGCCCCAGGGATACCAGGGGCCCCACATTTTGAAGCTTGCATTAACAAATCAATATGAGTGTACCCTTCAATTTGTGGGACACTTGCCCCAATGGTTAGACCAGAAGACCATTTTAAATAACCACTACTTGGATGAACTGCATGGTAAAATGCATAGATATATATGTTGATCCAGCTTGGGCCCCTAAAGATAATGGGTCCCCAAATTTTGCAGATTGCATGGGCATATTAATGGGAGTGCACCCTTAAATTTTAGGATCTATAGCCCCAGTGGTTGGACCAGAAGACTTTGATAAGCAAACCTTTATTTCAAATAACATTAAGGCATTGTGTCTTTATTTTTATGTAGGATAATCGGGTCCCCTGGGCAGTTCTTTAATGCCAGGGACCCCATACTATCAGGAGGCCCTAGGGTCATGTGGTAGATGATGTCTGTACATTATGAGGGCCTCTGGGCCCTCAGGGTATTCAACAGCTGCTGATCCCCAATGCTTTGCAAAGTTGGATAATTCCACATGTTACAGTTTAGGCACCAGTGTTACCAGGGGCCCCATGTTTTGCAGGTTGCATTAAAAAATCAATATGAGTGTACCCTTCAATTTGTGGGACACTAGCCCCAATGCTTAGACCAGAAGACCATTTTAAATAACCACTACTTGGATGAACTGCATGGTAAAATGCATAGATATATATGTTGATCCAGCTTGGGCCCCTAAAGATAATGGGCCCCCAAATTTTGCAGGCTGCATGGGCATATGAATGGGCGTGTACCCTTAAATTTTAGGATCTATAGCCCCAGTGTTTGGACCAGAAGACTTTGATAAGCAAACCTTTATTTCAAATAACATTAAGGCATTGTGTCTTTATTTTTATGTAGGATAATCGGGTCCCCTGGGCAGTTCTTTAATGCCAGGGACCCCATACTATCAGGAGGCCCTAGGGTCATATGGTAGATGATGTCTGTACATTTTGGGGCCTCTGGGCCCTCAGGGTATTCATCAGCTGCTGATCCCAAAAGCTATGCAAAGTTGGATTATTCCACATGTTACAGTTTAGGCCCCAGGGATACCAGGGGCCCCACATTTTGAAGCTTGCATTAACAAATCAATATGAGTGTACCCTTCAATTTGTGGGACACTTGCCCCAATGGTTAGACCAGAAGACCATTTTAAATAACCACTACTTGGATGAACTGCATGGTAAAATGCATAGATATATATGTTGATCCAGTTTGGGCCCCTAAAGATAATGGGTCCCCAAATTTTGCAGATTGCATGGGCATATGAATGGGAGTGCACCCTTAAATTTTAGGATCTATAGCCCCAGTGGTTGGACCAGAAGACTTTGATAAGCAAACCTTTATTTCAAATAACATTAAGGCATTGTGTCTTTATTTTTATGTAGGATAATCGGGTACCCTGGGCAGTTCTTTAATGCCAGGGACCCCATACTATCAGGAGGCCCTAGGGCCATGTGGTAGATGATGTCTGTACATTATGAGGGCCTCTGGGCCCTCAGGGTATTCATCAGCTGCTGATCCCAAAAGCTATGCAAAGTTGGATTATTCCACATGTTACAGTTTAGGCCCCAGGGATACCAGGGGCCCCACGTTTTGAAGCTTGCATTAACAAATCAATATGAGTGTACCCTTCAATTTGTGGGACACTAGCCCCAATGGTTAGACCAGAAGACCATTTTAAATAACCACTACTTGGATGAACTGCATGGTAAAATGCATAGATATATATGTTGATCCAGCTTGGGCCTCTAAAGATAATGGGCCCCCAAATTTTGCAGATTGCATGGGCATATGAATGGGAGTGCACCCTTAAATTTTAGGATCTATAGCCCCAGTGATTGGACCAGAAGACTTTGATAAGCAAACCTCTATTTAAATAACATTAAGGCCTCATGTCTTTATTTTTATGTAGGATAATCGGGACCCCTGGGCAGTTCTTTAATGCCACGGACCCCATACTATCAGGAGGCCCTAGGGTCATATGGTAGATGATGTCTGTACATTTTGGGGCCTCTGGGCCCTCAGGGTATTTATCAGCTGCTGATCGCAAAAGCTATGCAAAGTTGGATTATTCCACATGTTACAGTTTAGGCCCCAGGGATACCAGGGGCCCCACGTTTTGAAGCTTGCATTAACAAATCAATATGAGTGTACCCTTCAATTTGTGGGACACTAGCCCCAATGGTTAGACCAGAAGACCATTTTAAATAACCACTACTTGGATGAACTGCATGGTAAAATGCATAGATATATATGTTGATCCAGCTTGGGCCCCTAAAGATAATGGGCCCCCAAATTTTGCAGATTGCATGGGCATATGAATGGGAGTGCACCCTTAAATTTTAGGATCTATAGCCCCAGTGGTTGGACCAGAAGACTTTGATAAGCAAACCTCTATTTCAAATAACATTAAGGCCTCATGTCTTTATTTTTATGTAGGATAATCGGGTCCCCTGGGCAGTTCTTTAATACGAGGGACCCCATACTATCAGGAGGCCCTAGGGTCATATGGTAGATGATGTCTGTACATTTTGGGGCCTCTGGGCCCTCAGGGTATTCATCAGCTGCTGATTCCAAAAGCTATGCAAAGTTGGATTATTCCACATGTTACAGTTTAGGCCCCAGGGATACCAGGGGCCCCACTTTTTGCAGCTTGCATTAACAAATCAATATGAGTGTACCCTTCAATTTGTGGGACACTAGCCCAAATGGTTAGACCAGAAGACCATTTTAAATAACCACTACTTGGTTGAACTGCATGGTAAAATGCATAGATATATATGTTGATCCAGCTTGGGCCCCTAAAGATAATGGGCCCCCAAATTGTGCAGGCTGCATGGGCATATGAATGGGCGTGTACCCTTAAATTTTAGGATCTATAGCCCCAGTGGTTGGACCAGAAGACTTTGATAAGCAAACCTTTATTTCAAATAACATTAAGGCATTGTGTCTTTATTTTTATGTAGGATAATCGGGTCCCCTGGGCAGTTCTTTAATGCCAGGGACCCCATACTATCAGGAGGCCCTAGGGTCATATGGTAGATGATGTCTGTACATTTTGGGGCCTCTGGGCCCTCAGGGTATTCAACAGCTGCTGATCCCCAATGCTTTGCAAAGTTGGATAATTCCACATGTTACAGTTTAGGCACCAGTGTTACCAGGGACCCCACGTTTTGCAGGTTGCATTAAAAAATCAATATGAGTGTACCCTTCAATTTGTGGGACACTAGCCCCAATGGTTAGACCAGAAGACCATTTTAAATAACCACTACTTGGATGAACTGCATGGTAAAATGCATAGATATATATGTTGAACCAGCTTGGGCCCCTAAAGATAATGGGCCCCCAAATTTTGCAGATTGCATGGGCATATGAATGGGAGTGCACCCTTAAATTTTAGGGTCTATAGCCCCAGTGGTTGGACCAGAAGACTTTGATAAGCAAACCTCTATTTCAAATAACATTAAGGCCTCATGTCTTTATTTTTATGTAGGATAATCGGGTCCCCTGGGCAGTTCTTTAATGCCACGGACCACATACTATCAGGAGGCCCTAGGGTCATATGGTAGATGATGTCTGTACATTTTAGGGCCTCTGGGCCCTCAGGGTATTCAACAGCTGCTGATCCCCAATGCTTTGCAAAGTTGGATAATTCCACATGTTACAGTTTAGGCACCAGTGTTACCAGGGACCCCACGTTTTGCAGGTTGCATTAAAAAATCAATATGAGTGTACCCTTCAATTTGTGGGACACTAGCCCCAATGGTTAGACCAGAAGACCATTTTAATTAACCACTACTTGGATGAACTGCATGGTAAAATGCATAGATATATATGTTGAACCAGCTTGGGCCCCTAAAGATAATGGGCCCCCAAATTTTGCAGATTGCATGGGCATATGAATGGGAGTGCACCCTTAAATTTTAGGGTCTATAGCCCCAGTGGTTGGACCAGAAGACTTTGATAAGCAAACCTCTATTTCAAATAACATTAAGGCCACATGTCTTTATTTTTATGTAGGATAATCGGGTCCCCTGGGCAGTTCTTTAATGCCACGGACCACATACTATCAGGAGGCCCTAGGGTCATATGGTAGATGATGTCTGTACATTTTAGGGCCTCTGGGCCCTCAGGGTATTCATCAGCTGCTGATCCCAAAAGCTATGCAAAGTTGGATTATTCCACATGTTACAGTTTAGGCCCCAGGGATACCAGGGGCCCCACGTTTTGGAGCTTGCATTAACAAATCAGTATGAGTGTACCCTTCAATTTGTGGGACACTTGCCCCAATGGTTAGACCAGAAGACCATTTTAAATAACCACTACTTGGATGAACTGCATGGTAAAATGCATAGATATATATTTTGATCCAGCTTGGGCCCCTAAAGATAATGGGTCCCCAAATTTTGCAGATTGCATGGGCATATGAATGGGAGTGCACCCTTAAATTTTAGGATCTATAGCCCCAGTGGTTGGACCAGAAGACTTTGATAATCAAACCTCTATTTCAAATAGCATTAAGGCCTCATGTCTTTATTTTTATGTAGGATAATCGGGTCCCCTGGGCAGTTCTTTAATGCCAGGGACCCCATACTATCAGGAGGCCCTAGGGTCATATGGTAGATGATGTCTGTACATTTTGGGGCCTCTGGGCCCTCAGGGTATTTATCAGCTGCTGATCCCAAAAGCTATGCAAAGTTGGATTATTCTACATGTTACAGTTTAGGCCCCAGGGTTACCAGGGGCACCACGTTTTGCAGCTTGCATTAACAAATCAATATGAGTGTACCCTTCAATTTGTGGGACACTTGCCACAATGGTTAGACCAGAAGACCATTTTAATTAACCACTACTTGGATGAACTGCATGGTAAAATGCATAGATATATATGTTGATCAAGCTTGGGCCCCTAAAGATAATGGGCCCCAAAATTTTGCAGGCTGCATGGGCATATGAATGGGCGTGTACCCTTAAATTTTAGGATCTATAGCCCCAGTGGTTGGACAAGAAGACTTTGATAAGCAAACCTTTATTTCAAATAACATTAAGGCATTGTGTCTTTATTTTTATGTAGGATTATCGGGTCCCCTGGGCAGTTCTTTAATGCGAGGGACCCCATACTATCAGGAGGCCCTAGGGTCATATGGTAGATGATGTCTGTACATTATGAGGGCCTCTGGGCCCTCAGGGTATTCAACAGCTGCTGATCCCCAATGCTTTGCAAAGTTGGATAATTCCACATGTTACAGTTTAGGCACCAGTGTTACCAGGAGCCCCACGTTTTGCAGGTTGCATTAACAAATCAATATGAGTGTACCCTTCAATTTGTGGGACACTAGCCCCAATGGTTAGACCAGAAGACCATTTTAAATAACCACTACTTGGATGAACTGCATGGTAAAATGCATAGATATATATGTTGATCCAGCTTGGGCCCCTAAAGATAATGGGCCCCCAAATTTTGCAGATTGCATGGGCATATGAATAGGAGTGCACCCTTAAATTTTAGGATCTATAGCCCCAGTGATTGGACCAGAAGACTTTGATATGCAAACCTCTATTTCAAATAACATTAAGGCCTCATGTCTTTATTTTTATGTAGGATAATCGGGTCCCCTGGGCAGTTCTTTAATGCCACGGACCCCATACTATCAGGAGGCCCTAGGTTCATATGGTAGATGATGTCTGTACATTTTGGGGCCTCTGGGCTCTCAGGGGATTCATCAGCTGCTGATCCCAAAAGCTATGCAAAGTTGGATTATTCTACATGTTACAGTTTAGGCCCCAGGGTTACCAGGGGCCCCACGTTTTGCAGCTTGCATTAACAAATCAATATGAGTGTACCCTTCAATTTGTGGGACACTAGCCCCAATGGTTAGACCAGAAGACCATTTTAAATAACCACTACTTGGATGAACTGCTTGGTACAATGCATAGATATATATGTTGACCCAGCTTATGCCCCTGAAGATAATGGGTCCCCAAATTTTGCAGATTGCATGGGCATATGAATGGGAATGTACCCTTAAATTTTAAGAACTATAGCCCCAGTGGTTGGACCAGAAGACTTTGATAATCAAACCTCTATTTCAAATAACATTAAGGCCTCATGTCTTTATTTTTATGTAGGATAATCGGGTCCCCTGGGCAGTTCTTTAATACCAGGGACCCCATACTATCAGGAGGCCCTAGGGTCATATGGTAGATGATGTCTGTACATTTTAGGGCCTCTGGGCCCTCAGGGTATTCATCAGCTGCTGATCCCAAAAGCTATGCAAAGTTGGATTATTCTACATGTTACAGTTTAGGCCCCAGGGTTACCAGGGGCCCCACGTTTTGAAGCTTGCATTAACAAATCAATATGAGTGTACCCTTCAATTTGTGGGACACTTGCCACAATGGTTAGACCAGAAGACCATTTTAAATAACCACTACTTGGATGAACTGCATGGTAAAATGCATAGATATATATGTTGATCCAGCTTGGGCCCCTAAAGATAATGGGTCCCCAAATTTTGCAGATTGCATGGGCATATGAATGGGAGTGCACCCTTAAATTTTAGGATCTATAGCCCCAGTGGTTGGACCAGAAGACTTTGATAAGCAAACCTCTATTTCAAATAACATTAAGGCCTCATGTCTTTATTTTTATGTAGGATAATCGGGTCCCCTGGGCAGTTCTTTAATGCCACGGACCACATACTATCAGGAGGCCCTAGGGTCATATGGTAGATGATGTCTGTACATTTTAGGGCCTCTGGGCCCTCAGGGTATTCATCAGCTGCTGATCCCAAAAGCTATGCAAAGTTGGATTATTCCTCATGTTACAGTTTAGGTCCCAGGGATACCAGGGGCCCCACGTTTTGCAGCTTGCATTAACAAATCAATATGAGTGTACCCTTCAATTTGTGGGACACTTGCCACAATGGTTAGACCAGAAGACCATTTTAATTAACCACTACTTGGATGAACTGCATGGTAAAATGCATAGATATATATGTTGATCCAGCTTGGGCCCCTAAAGATAATGGGCCCCCAAATTTTGCAGATTGCATGGGCATATGAATGGGAGAGCACCCTTAAATTTTAGGATCTATAGCCCCAGTGGTTGGACCAGAAGACTTTGATAAGCAAACCTCTATTTCAAATAACATTAAGGCCTCATGTCTTTATTTTTATGTAGGATAATCGGGTCCCCTGGGCAGTTCTTTAATGCCACGGACCACATACTATCAGGAGGCCCTAGGGTCATATGGTAGATTATGTCTGTACATTTTAGGGCCTCTGGGCCCTCAGGGTATTCATCAGCTGCTGATCCCAAAAGCTATGCAAAGTTGGATTATTCCACATGTTACAGTTTAGACCCCAGGGATACCAGGGGCCCCACGTTTTGGAGCTTGCATTAACAAATCAATATGAGTGTACCCTTCAATTTGTGGGACACTTGCCCCAATGGTTAGACCAGAAGACCATTTAAAATAACCACTACTTGGATGAACTGCATGGTAAAATGCATAGATATATATATATGTTGATCCAGCTTGGGCCCCTAAAGATAGTGGGCCCCCAAATTTTGCAGATTGCATGGGCATATGCATGGGAGTGCACCCTTAAATTTTAGGATCTATAGCCCCAGTGGTTGGACCAGAAGACTTTGATAAGCAAACCTCTATTTCAAATAACATTAAGGCATTGTGTCTTTATTTTTATGTAGGATAATCGGGTCCCCTGGGCAGTTCTTTAATGCCAGGGACCCCATACTATCAGGAGGCCCTAGGTTCATATTGTAGATGATGTCTGTACATTTTGGGGCCCCTGGGCCCTCAGGGTATTCATCAGCTGCTGATCCCAAAAGCTATGCAAAGTTGGATTATTCTACATGTTACAGTTTAGGCCCCAGGGTTACCAGGGGCCCCACGTTTTGCAGCTTGCATTAACAAATCAATATGAGTGTACCCTTCAATTTGTGGGACACTTGCCACAATGGTTAGACCAGAAGACCATTTTTAATAACCACTACTTGGATGAACTGCATGGTAAAATGCATAGATATATATGTTGAACCAGCTTGGGCCCCTAAAGATAATGGGTCCCCAAATTTTGCAGATTGCATGGGCATATGAATGGGAGTGCACCCTTAAATTTTAGGATCTATAGCCCCAGTGGTTGGACCAGAAGACTTTGATAATCAAACCTCTATTTCAAATAACATTAAGGCCTCATGTCTTTATTTTTATGTAGGATAATCGGGTCCCCTGGGCAGTTCTTTAATGCCAGGGACCCCATACTATCAGGAGGCCCTAGGGTCATATGGTAGATGATGTCTGTACATTTTGGGGCCTCTGGGCCCTCAGGGTATTCATCAGCTGCTGATCCCAAAAGCTATGCAAAGTTGGATTATTCTACATGTTACAGTTTAGGCCCCAGGGTTACCAGGGGCCCCACGTTTTGCAGCTTGCATTAACAAATAAATATGAGTGTACCCTTCAATTTGTGGGACACTTGCCCAATGGTTAGACCAGAAGACCATTTTAAATAACCACTACTTGGATGAACTGCATGGTAAAATGCATAGATATATATATGTTGATCCAGCTTGGGCCCCTAAAGATAGTGGGCCCCCAAATTTTGCAGATTGCATGGGCATATGCATGGGAGTGCACCCTTAAATTTTAGGATCTATAGCCCCAGTGGTTGGACCAGAAGACTTTGATAAGCAAACCTCTATTTCAAATAACATTAAGGCCTCATGTCTTTATTTTTATGTCGGATAATCGGGTCCCCTGGGCAGTTCTTTAATGCCAGGGACCCCATACTATCAGGAGGCCCTAGGGTCATATGGTTGATGATGTCTGTACATTTTGGGGCCTCTGGGCCCTCAGGGTATTCATCAGCTGCTGATCCCAAAAGCTATGCAAAGTTGGATTATTCTACATGTTACAGTTTAGGCCCCAGGGTTACCAGGGGCCCCACGTTTTGCAGCTTGCATTAACAAATCAATATGAGTGTACCCTTCAATTTGTGGGACACTTGCCCCAATGGTTAGACCAGAAGACCATTTTAAATAACCACTACTTGGATGTACTGCATGGTAAAATGCATAGATATATATATGTTGATCCAGCTTGGGCCCCTAAAGATAGTGGGGCCCCCAAATTTTGCAGATTGCATGGGCATATGCATGGGAGTGCACCCTTAAATTTTAGGATCTATAGCCCCAGTGGTTGGACCAGAAGACTTTGATAAGCAAACCTCTATTTCAAATAACATTAAGGCATTGTGTCTTTATTTTTATGTAGGATAATCGGGTCCCCTGGGCAGTTCTTTAATGCCACGGACCACATACTATCAGGAGGCCCTAGGGTCATATGGTAGATGATGTCTGTACATTTTAGGGCCTCTGGGCCCTCAGGGTATTCATCAGCTGCTGATCCCAAAAGCTATGCAAAGTTGGATTATTCCACATGTTACAGTTTAGGCCCCAGGGATACCAGGGGCCCCACGTTTTGGAGCTTGCATTAACAAATCAATATGAGTGTACCCTTCAATTTGTGGGACACTTGCCCCAATGGTTAGACCAGAAGACCATTTTAAATAACCACTACTTGGATGAACTGCATGGTAAAATGCATAGATATATATTTTGATCCAGCTTGGGCCCCTAAAGATAATGGGCCCCCAAATTTTGCAGATTGCATGGGCATATGAATGGGAGTGCACCCTTAAATTTTAGGATCTATAGCCCCAGTGGTTGGACCATAAGACTTTGATAATCAAACCTCTATTTCAAATAACATTAAGGCCTCATGTCTTTATTTTTATGTAGGATAATCGGGTCCCCTGGGCAGTTCTTTAATGCCCGGGACCCCATACTATCAGGAGGCCCTAGGGTCATATGGTAGATTATGTCTGTACATTTTGGGGCCTCTGGGCCCTCACGGTATTCATCAGCTGCTGATCCCAAAAGCTATGCAAAGTTGGATTATTCTACATGTTACAGTTTAGGCCCCAGGGCTACCAGGGGCCCCACGTTTTGCAGCTTGCATTAACAAATCAATATGAGTGTACCCTTCAATTTGTGGGACACTTGCCCCAATGGTTAGACCAGAAGACCATTTTAAATAACCACTACTTGGATGAACTGCATGGTAAAATGCATAGATATATATATATATGTTGATCCAGCTTGGGCCCCTAAAGATAGTGGGCCCCCAAATTTTGCAGATTGCATGGGCATATGCATGGGAGTGCACCCTTAAATTTTAGGATCTATAGCCCCAGAGGTTGGACCAGAAGACTTTGATAAGCAAACCTCTATTTCAAATAACATTAAGGCATTGTGTCTTTATTTTTATGTAGGATAATCGGGTCCCCTGGGCAGTTCTTTAATGCCAGGGACCCCATACTATCAGGAGGCCCTAGGTTCATATTGTAGATGATGTCTGTACATGTTGGGGCCTCTGGGCCCTCAGGGTATTCATCAGCTGCTGATCCCAAAAGCTATGCAAAGTTGGATTATTCTACATGTTACAGTTTAGGCCCCAGGGTTACCAGGGGCCCCACGTTTTGCAGCTTGCATTAACAAATCAATATGAGTGTACCCTTCAATTTGTGGGACACTTGCCACAATGGTTAGACCAGAAGACCATTTTAAATAACCACTACTTGGATGAACTGCATGGTAAAATGCATAGATATATATGTTGAACCAGCTTGGGCCCCTAAAGATAATGGGTCCCCAAATTTTGCAGATTGCATGGGCATATGAATGGGAGTGCACCCTTAAATTTTAGGATCTATAGCCCCAGTGGTTGGACCAGAAGACTTTGATAATCAAACCTCTATTTCAAATAACATTAAGGCCTCATGTCTTTATTTTTATGTTGGATAATCGGGTCCCCTGGGCAGTTCTTTAATGCCACGGACCCCATACTATCAGGAGGCCCTAGGTTCATATTGTAGATGATGTCTGTACATTTTGGGGCCTCTGGGCCCTCAGGGTATTTATCAGCTGCTGATCCCAAAAGCTATGCAAAGTTGGATTATTCTACATGTTACAGTTTAGGCCCCAGGGTTACCAGGGGCCCCACGTTTTGCAGCTTGCATTAACAAATCAATATGAGTGTACCCTTCAATTTGTGGGACACTTGCCACAATGGTTAGACCAGAAGACCATTTTAATTAACCACTACTTGGATGAACTGCATGGTAAAATGCATAGATATATATGTTGAACCAGCTTGGGCCCCTAAAGATAATGGGCCCCCAAATTTTGCAGATTGCATGGGCATATGAATGGGAGTGCACCCTTAAATTTTAGGGTCTATAGCCCCAGTGTTTGGACCAGAAGACTTTGAAAAGCAAACCTCTATTTCAAATAACATTAAGGCCTCATGTCTTTATTTTTATGTAGGATAATCGGGTCCCCTGGGCAGTTCTTTAATGCCACGGACCACATACTATCAGGAGGCCCTAGGGTCATATGGTAGATTATGTCTGTACATTTTGGGGCCTCTGGGCCCTCAGGGTATTCATCAGCTGCTGATCCCAAAAGCTATGCAAAGTTGGATTATTCCACATGTTACAGTTTAGACCCCAGGGATACCAGGGGCCCCACGTTTTGGAGCTTGCATTAACAAATCAATATGAGTGTACCCTTCAATTTGTGGGACACTTGCCCCAATGGTTAGACCAGAAGACCATTTAAAATAACCTCTACTTGGATGAACTGCATGGTAAAATGCATAGATATATATATATGTTGATCCAGCTTGGGCCCCTAAAGATAGTGGGCCCCCAAATTTTGCAGATTGCATGGGCATATGCATGGGAGTGCACCCTTAAATTTTAGGATCTATAGCCCCAGTGGTTGGACCAGAAGACTTTGATAAGCAAACCTCTATTTCAAATAACATTAAGGCATTGTGACTTTATTTTTATGTAGGATGATCGGGTCCCCTGGGCAGTTCTTTAATGCCAGGGACCCCATACTATCAGGAGGCCCTAGGTTCATATTGTAGATGATGTCTGTACATTTTGGGGCCTCTGGGCCCTCAGGGTATTCATCAGCTGCTGATCCCAAAAGCTATGCAAAGTTGGATTATTCCACATGTTACAGTTTAGGCCCCAGGGTTACCAGGGGCCCCACGTTTTGCAGCTTGCATTAACAAATCAATATGAGTGTACCCTTCAATTTGTGGGACACTTGCCACAATGGTTAGACCAGAAGACCATTTTAAATAACCACTACTTGGATGAACTGCATGGTAAAATGCATAGATATATATGTTGAACCAGCTTGGGCCCCTAAAGATAATGGGCCCCCAAATTTTGCAGATTGCATGGGCATATGAATGGGAGTGCACCCTTAAATTTTAGGATCTATAGCCCCAGTGGTTGGACCAGAAGACTTTGATAAGCAAACCTCTATTTCAAATAACATTAAGGCCTCATGTCTTTATTTTTATGTAGGATAATCGGGTCCCCTGGGCAGTTCTTTAATGCCCGGGACCCCATACTACCAGGAGGCCCTAGGGTCATATGGTAGATGATGTCTGTACATTTTGGGGCCTCTGGGCCCTCAGGGTATTCATCAGCTGCTGAACCCAAAAGCTATGCAAAGTTGTATTATTCTACATGTTACAGTTTAGGCCCCAGGGTTACCAGGGGCCCCACGTTTTGCAGCTTGCATTAACAAATCAATATGAGTGTACCCTTCAATTTGTGGGACACTTGCCACAATGGTTAGACCAGAAGACCATTTTAATTAACCACTACTTGGATGAACTGCATGGTAAAATGCATAGATATATATGTTGATCCAGCTTGGGCCCCTAAAGATAATGGGCCCCCAAATTTTGCAGATTGCATGGGCATATGAATGGGAGTGCACCCTTAAATTTTAGGATCTATAGCCCCAGTGGTTGGACCAGAAGACTTTGATAAGCAAACCTCTATTTCAAATAACATTAAGGCCTCATGTCTTTATTTTTATGTAGGATAATCGGGTCCCCTGGGCAGTTCTTTAATGCCACGGACCACATACTATCAGGAGGCCCTAGGGTCATATGGTAGATTATGTCTGTACATTTTAGGGCCTCTGGGCCCTCAGGGTATTCATCAGCTGCTGATCCCAAAAGCTATGCAAAGTTGGATTATTCCACATGTTACAGTTTAGGCCCCAGGGATACCAGGGGCCCCACGTTTTGGAGCTTGCATTAACAAATCAATATGAGTGTACCCTTCAATTTGTGGGACACTTGCCCCAATGGTTAGACCAGAAGACCATTTTAATTAACCACTACTTGGATGAACTGCATGGTAAAATGCATAGATATATATATATGTTGATCCAGCTTGGGCCCCTAAAGATAGTGGGCCCCCAAATTTTGCAGATTGCATGGGCATATGCATGGGAGTACACCCTTAAATTTTAGGATCTATAGCCCCAGTGGTTGGACCAGAAGACTTTGATAAGCAAACCTCTATTTCAAATAACATTAAGGCATTGTGTTTTATTTTTATGTAGGATAATCGGGTCCCCTGGGCAGTTCTTTAATGCCAGGGACCCCATACTATCAGGAGGCCCTAGGTTCATATTGTAGATGATGTCTGTACATGTTGGGGCCTCTGGGCCCTCAGGGTATTCATCAGCTGCTGATCCCAAAAGCTATGCAAAGTTGGATTATTCTACATTTTACAGTTTAGGCCCCAGGGTTACCAGGGGCCCCACGTTTTGCAGCTTGCATTAACAAATCAATATGAGTGTACCCTTCAATTTGTGGGACACTTGCCACAATGGTTAGACCAGAAGACCATTTTAATTAACCACTACTTGGATGAACTGCATGGTAAAATGCATAGATATATATGTTGATCCAGCTTGGGCCCCTAAAGATAATGGGCCCCCAAATTTTGCAGATTGCATGGGCATATGAATGGGAGTGCACCCTTAAATTTTAGGATCTATAGCCCCAGTGGTTGGACCAGAAGACTTTGATAAGCAAACCTCTATTTCAAATAACATTAAGGCCTCATGTCTTTATTTTTATGTAGGATAATCGGGTCCCCTGGGCAGTTCTTTAATGCCACGGACCACATACTATCAGGAGGCCCTAGGGTCATATGGTAGATTATGTCTGTACATTTTAGGGCCTCTGGGCCCTCAGGGTATTCATCAGCTGCTGATCCCAAAAGCTATGCAAAGTTGGATTATTCCACATGTTACAGTTTAGACCCCAGGGATACCAGGGGCCCCACGTTTTGGAGCTTGCATTAACAAATCAATATGAGTGTACCCTTCAATTTGTGCGACACTTGCCCCAATGGTTAGACCAGAAGACCATTTAAAATAACCACTACTTGGATGAACTGCATGGTAAAATGCATAGATATATATATATGTTGATCCAGCTTGGGCCCCTAAAGATAGTGGGTCCCCAAATTTTGCAGATTGCATGGGCATATGCATGGGAGTGCACCCTTAAATTTTAGGATCTATAGCCCCTGTGGTTGGACCAGAAGACTTTGATAAGCAAACCTCTATTTCAAATAACATTAAGGCATTGTGTCTTTATTTTTATGTAGGATAATCGGGTCCCCTGGGCAGTTCTTTAATGCCAGGGTCCCCATACTATCAGGAGGCCCTAGGTTCATATTGTAGATGATGTCTGTACATTTTGGGGCCTCTGGGCCCTCAGGGTATTCATCAGCTGCTGATCCCAAAAGCTATGCAAAGTTGGATTATTCTACATGTTACAGTTTAGGCCCCAGGGTTACCAGGGGCCCCACGTTTTGCAGCTTGCATTAACAAATCAATATGAGTGTACCCTTCAATTTGTGGGACACTTGCCACAATGGTTAGACCAGAAGACCATTTTAAATAACCACTACTTGGATGAACTGCATGGTAAAATGCATAGATATATATGTTGAACCAGCTTGGGCCCCTAAAGATAATTGGCCCCCAAATTTTGCAGATTGCATGGGCATATGAATGGGAGTGCACCCTTAAATTTTAGGATCTATAGCCCCAGTGGTTGGACCAGAAGACTTTGATAAGCAAACCTCTATTTCAAATAACATTAAGGCCTCATGTCTTTATTTTTATGTAGGATAATCGGGTCCCCTGGGCAGTTCTTTAATGCCACGGACCACATACTATCAGGAGGCCCTAGGGTCATATGGTAGATGATGTCTGTACATTTTGGGGCCTCTGGGCCCTCAGGGTATTCATCAGCTGCTGATCCCAAAAGCTATGCAAAGTTGGATTATTCCACATGTTACAGTTTAGGCCCCAGGGATACCAGGGGCCCCACGTTTTGGAGCTTGCATTAACAAATCAGTATGAGTGTACCCTTCAATTTGTGGGACACTTGCCCCAATGGTTAGACCAGAAGACCATTTTAAATAACCACTACTTGGATGAACTGCATGGTAAAATGCATAGATATATATTTTGATCCAGCTTGGGCCCCTAAAGATAATGGGTCCCCAAATTTTGCAGATTGCATGGGCATATGAATGGGAGTGCACCCTTAAATTTTAGGATCTATAGCCCCAGTGGTTGGACCAGAAGACTTTGATAATCAAACCTCTATTTCAAATAGCATTAAGGCCTCATGTCTTTATTTTTATGTAGGATAATCGGGTCCCCTGGGCAGTTCTTTAATGCCAGGGACCCCATACTATCAGGAGGCCCTAGGGTCATATGGTAGATGATGTCTGTACATTTTGGGGCCTCTGGGCCCTCAGGGTATTTATCAGCTGCTGATCCCAAAAGCTATGCAAAGTTGGATTATTCTACATGTTACAGTTTAGGCCCCAGGGTTACCAGGGGCCCCACGTTTTGCAGCTTGCATTAAGAAATCAATATGAGTGTACCCTTCAATTTGTGGGACACTTGCCCCAATGGTTAGACCAGAAGACCATTTTAATTAACCACTACTTGGATGAACTGCATGGTAAAATGCATAGATATATATATGTTGATCCAGCTTGGGCCCCTAAAGATAGTGGGGCCCCCAAATTTTGCAGATTGCATGGGCATATGCATGGGAGTGCACCCTTAAATTTTAGGATCTATAGCCCCAGTGGTTGGACCAGAAGACTTTGATAAGCAAACCTCTATTTCAAATAACATTAAGGCATTGTGTCTTTATTTTTATGTAGGATAATCGGGTCCCCTGGGCAGTTCTTTAATGCCACGGACCACATACTATCAGGAGGCCCTAGGGTCATATGGTAGATGATGTCTGTACATTTTAGGGCCTCTGGGCCCTCAGGGTATTCATCAGCTGCTGATCCCAAAAGCTATGCAAAGTTGGATTATTCCACATGTTACAGTTTAGGCCCCAGGGATACCAGGGGCCCCACGTTTTGGAGCTTGCATTAACAAATCAATATGAGTGTACCCTTCAATTTGTGGGACACTTGCCCCAATGGTTAGACCAGAAGACCATTTTAAATAACCACTACTTGGATGAACTGCATGGTAAAATGCATAGATATATATTTTGATCCAGCTTGGGCCCCTAAAGATAATGGGCCCCCAAATTTTGCAGATTGCATGGGCATATGAATGGGAGTGCACCCTTAAATTTTAGGATCTATAGCCCCAGTGGTTGGACCATAAGACTTTGATAATCAAACCTCTATTTCAAATAACATTAAGGCCTCATGTCTTTATTTTTATGTAGGATAATCGGGTCCCCTGGGCAGTTCTTTAATGCCCGGGACCCCATACTATCAGGAGGCCCTAGGGTCATATGGTAGATGATGTCTGTACATTTTGGGGCCTCTGGGCCCTCAGGGTATTCATCAGCTGCTGATCCCAAAAGCTATGCAAAGTTGGATTATTCTACATGTTACAGTTTAGGCCCCAGGGTTACCAGGGGCCCCACGTTTTGCAGCTTGCATTAACAAATCAATATGAGTGTACCCTTCAATTTGTGGGACACTTGCCACAATGGTTAGACCAGAAGACCATTTTAATTAACCACTACTTGGATGAACTGCATGGTAAAATGCATAGATATATATGTTGATCCAGCTTGGGCCCCTAAAGATAATGGGCCCCCAAATTTTGCAGATTGCATGGGCATATGAATGGGAGTGCACCCTTAAATTTTAGGATCTATAGCCCCAGTGGTTGGACCAGAAGACTTTGATAAGCAAACCTCTATTTCAAATAACATTAAGGCCTCATGTCTTTATTTTTATGTAGGATAATCGGGTCCCCTGGGCAGTTCTTTAATGCCCGGGACCCCATACTATCAGGAGGCCCTAGGGTCATATGGTAGATGATGTCTGTACATTTTAGGGCCTCTGGGCCCTCAGGGTATTCATCAGCTGCTGATCCCAAAAGCTATGCAAAGTTGGATTATTCCACATGTTACAGTTTAGGCCCCAGGGATACCAGTGGCCCCACGTTTTGGAGCTTGCATTAACAAATCAATATGAGTGTACCCTTCAATTTGTGGGACACTTGCCCCAATGGTTAGACCAGAAGACCATTTTAAATAACCACTACTTGGATGAACTGCATGGTAAAATGCATAGATATATATATATGTTGATCCAGCTTGGGCCCCTAAAGATAGTGGGCCCCCAAATTTTGCAGATTGCATGGGCATATGCATGGGAGTGCACCCTTAAATTTTAGGATCTATAGCCCCAGTGGTTGGACCAGAAGACTTTGATAAGCAAACCTCTATTTCAAATAACATTAAGGCATTGTGTCTTTATTTTTATGTAGGATAATCGGGTCCCCTGGGCAGTTCTTTAATGCCAGGGACCCCATACTATCAGGAGGCCCTAGGTTCATATTGTAGATGATGTCTGTACATGTTGGGGCCTCTGGGCCCTCAGGGTATTCATCAGCTGCTGATCCCAAAAGCTATGCAAAGTTGGATTATTCTACATGTTACAGTTTAGGCCCCAGGGTTACCAGGGGCCCCACGTTTTGCAGCTTGCATTAACAAATCAATATGAGTGTACCCTTCAATTTGTGGGACACTTGCCACAATGGTTAGACCAGAAGACCATTTTAAATAACCACTACTTGGATGAACTGCATGGTAAAATGCATAGATATATATGTTGAACCAGCTTGGGCCCCTAAAGATAATGGGTCCCCAAATTTTGCAGATTGCATGGGCATATGAATGGGAGTGCACCCTTAAATTTTAGGATCTATAGCCCCAGTGGTTGGACCAGAAGACTTTGATAATCAAACCTCTATTTCAAATAACATTAAGGCCTCATGTCTTTATTTTTATGTAGGATAATAGGGTCCCCTGGGCAGTTCTTTAATGCCACGGACCCCATACTATCAGGAGGCCCTAGGTTCATATTGTAGATGATGTCTGTACATTTTGGGGCCTCTTGGCCCTCAGGGTATTTATCAGCTGCTGATCCCAAAAGCTATGCAAAGTTGGATTATTCTACATGTTACAGTTTAGGCCCCAGGGATACCAGGGGCCCCACGTTTTGCAGCTTGCATTAACAAATCAATATGAGTGTACCCTTAAATTTGTGGGACACTTGCCACAATGGTTAGACCAGAAGACCATTTTAATTAACCACTACTTGGATGAACTGCATGGTAAAATGCATAGATATATATGTTGAACCAGCTTGGGCCCCTAAAGATAATGGGCCCCCAAATTTTGCAGATTGCATGGGCATATGAATGGGAGTGCACCCTTAAATTTTAGGGTCTATAGCCCCAGTGGTTGGACCAGAAGACTTTGATAAGCAAACCTCTATTTCAAATAACATTAAGGCCTCATGTCTTTATTTTTATGTAGGATAATCGGGTCCCCTGGGCAGTTCTTTAATGCCACGGACCACATACTATCAGGAGGCCCTAGGGTCATATGGTAGATGATGTCTGTAAATTTTAGGGCCTCTGGGCCCTCAGGGTATTCATCAGCTGCTGATCCCAAAAGCTATGCAAAGTTGGATTATTCCACATGTTACAGTTTAGGCCCCAGGGATACCAGGGGCCCCACGTTTTGGAGCTTGCATTAACAAATCAGTATGAGTGTACCCTTCAATTTGTGGGACACTTGCCCCAATGGTTAGACCAGAAGACCATTTTAAATAACCACTACTTTGATGTACTGCATGGTAAAATGCATAGATATATATATGTTGATCCAGCTTGGGCCCCTAAAGATAGTGGGGCCCCCAAATTTTGCAGATTGCATGGGCATATGCATGGGAGTGCACCCTTAAATTTTAGGATCTATAGCCCCAGTGGTTGGACCAGAAGACTTTGATAAGCAAACCTCTATTTCAAATAACATTAAGGCATTGTGTCTTTATTTTTATGTAGGATAATCGGGTCCCCTGGGCAGTTCTTTAATGCCACGGACCACATACTATCAGGAGGCCCTAGGGTCATATGGTAGATGATGTCTGTACATTTTAGGGCCTCTGGGCCCTCAGGGTATTCATCAGCTGCTGATCCCAAAACCTATGCAAAGTTGGATTATTCCACATGTTACAGTTTAGGCCCCAGGGATACCAGGGGCCCCACGTTTTGG
The DNA here is from genome assembly GCF_028390025.1 of Pseudophryne corroboree. Classification (NCBI taxonomy): domain Eukaryota; kingdom Metazoa; phylum Chordata; class Amphibia; order Anura; family Myobatrachidae; genus Pseudophryne; species Pseudophryne corroboree. Next base: position 51,195,107 of record NC_086446.1, on the reverse strand, counting down.
AGCTTGCATTAACAAATCAATATGAGTGTACCCTTCAATTTGTGGGACACTTGCCACAATGGTTAGACCAGAAGACCATTTTAAATAACCACTACTTGGATGAACTGCATGGTAAAATGCATAGATATATATTTTGATCCAGCTTGGGCCCCTAAAGATAATGGGCCCCCAAATTTTGCAGATTGCATGGGCATATGAATGGGAGTGCACCCTTAAATTTTAGGATCTATAGCCCCAGTGGTTGGACCATAAGACTTTGATAATCAAACCTCTATTTCAAATAACATTAAGGCCTCATGTCTTTATTTTTATGTAGGATAATCGGGTCCCCTGGGCAGTTCTTTAATGCCCGGGACCCCATACTATCAGGAGGCCATAGGGTCATATGGTAGATGATGTCTGTACATTTTGGGGCCTCTGGGCCCTCAGGGTATTCATCAGCTGCTGATCCCAAAAGCTATGCAAAGTTGGATTATTCTACATGTTACAGTTTAGGCCCCAGGGTTACCAGGGGCCCCACGTTTTACAGCTTGCATTAACAAATCAATATGAGTGTACCCTTCAATTTGTGGGACACTTGCCACAATGGTTAGACCAGAAGACCATTTTAATTAACCACTACTTGGATGAACTGCATGGTAAAATGCATAGATATATATGTTGATCCAGCTTGGGCCCCTAAAGATAATGGGCCCCCAAATTTTGCAGATTGCATGGGCATATGAATGGGAGTGCACCCTTAAATTTTAGGATCTATAGCCACAGTGGTTGGACCAGAAGACTTTGATAAGAAAACCTCTATTTCAAATAACATTAAGGCCTCATGTCTTTATTTTTATGTAGGATAATCGGGTCCCCTGGGCAGTTCTTTAATGCCACGGACCACATACTATCAGGAGGCCCTAGGGTCATATGGTAGATTATGTCTGTACATTTTAGGGCCTCTGGGCCCTCAGGGTATTCATCAGCTGCTGATCCCAAAAGCTATGCAAAGTTGGATTATTCCACATGTTACAGTTTAGGCCCCAGGGATACCAGTGGCCCCACGTTTTGGAGCTTGCATTAACAAATCAATATGAGTGTACCCTTCAATTTGTGGGACACTTGCCCCAATGGTTAGACCAGAAGACCATTTTAAATAACCACTACTTGGATGAACTGCATGGTAAAATGCATAGATATATATATATATGTTGATCCAGCTTGGGCCCCTAAAGATAGTGGGCCCCCAAATTTTGCAGATTGCATGGGCATATGCATGGGAGTGCACCCTTAAATTTTAGGATCTATAGCCCCAGTGGTTGGACCAGAAGACTTTGATAAGCAAACCTCTATTTCAAATAACATTAAGGCATTGTGTCTTTATTTTTATGTAGGATAATCGGGTCCCCTGGGCAGTTCTTTAATGCCAGGGACCCCATACTATCAGGAGGCCCTAGGTTCATATTGTAGATGATGTCTGTACATGTTGGGGCCTCTGGGCCCTCAGGGTATTCATCAGCTGCTGATCCCAAAAGCTATGCAAAGTTGGATTATTCTACATGTTACAGTTTAGGCCCCAGGGTTACCAGGGGCCCCACGTTTTGCAGCTTGCATTAACAAATCAATATGAGTGTACCCTTCAATTTGTGGGACACTTGCCACAATGGTTAGACCAGAAGACCATTTTAAATAACCACTACTTGGATGAACTGCATGGTAAAATGCATAGATATATATGTTGAACCAGCTTGGGCCCCTAAAGATAATGGGTCCCCAAATTTTGCAGATTGCATGGGCATATGAATGGGAGTGCACCCTTAAATTTTAGGATCTATAGCCCCAGTGGTTGGACCAGAAGACTTTGATAATCAAACCTCTATTTCAAATAACATTAAGGCCTCATGTCTTTATTTTTATGTAGGATAATCGGGTCCCCTGGGCAGTTCTTTAATGCCACGGACCCCATACTATCAGGAGGCCCTAGGTTCATATTGTAGATGATGTCTGTACATTTTGGGGCCTCTGGGCCCTCAGGGTATTTATCAGCTGCTGATCCCAAAAGCTATGCAAAGTTGGATTATTCTACATGTTACAGTTTAGGCCCCAGGGTTACCAGGGGCCCCACGTTTTGCAGCTTGCATTAACAAATCAATATGAGTGTACCCTTCAATTTGTGGGACACTTGCCACAATGGTTAGACCAGAAGACCATTTTAATTAACCACTGCTTGGATGAACTGCATGGTAAAATGCATAGATATATATGTTGAACCAGCTTGGGCCCCTAAAGATAATGGGTCCCCAAATTTTGCAGATTGCATGGGCATATGAATGGGAGTGCACCCTTAAATTTTAGGGTCTATAGCCCCAGTGGTTGGACCAGAAGACTTTGATAAGCAAACCTCTATTTCAAATAACATTAAGGCCTCATGTCTTTATTTTTATGAAGGATAATCGGGTCCCCTGGGCAGTTCTTTAATGCCACGGACCACATACTATCAGGAGGCCCTAGGGTCATATGGTAGATGATGTCTGTACATTTTAGGGCCTCTGGGCCCTCAGGGTATTCATCAGCTGCTGATCCCAAAAGCTATGCAAAGTTGGATTATTCCACATGTTACAGTTTAGGCCCCAGGGATACCAGGGGCCCCACGTTTTGGAGCTTGCATTAACAAATCAGTATGAGTGTACCCTTCAATTTGTGGGACACTTGCCCCAATGGTTAGACCAGAAGACCATTTTAAATAACCACTACTTGGATGAACTGCATGGTAAAATGCATAGATATATATTTTGATCCAGCTTGGGCCCCTAAAGATAATGGGTCCCCAAATTTTGCAGATTGCATGGGCATATGAATGGGAGTGCACCCTTAAATTTTAGGATCTATAGCCCCAATGGTTGGACCAGAAGACTTTGATAATCAAACCTCTATTTCAAATAGCATTAAGGCCTCATGTCTTTATTTTTATGTAGGATAATCGGGTCCCCTGGGCAGTTCTTTAATGCCAGGGACCCCATACTATCAGGAGGCCCTAGGGTCATATGGTAGATGATGTCTGTACATTTTGGGGCCTCTGGGCCCTCAGGGTATTAGCTGCTGATCCCAAAAGCTATGCAAAGTTGGATTATTCCACATGTTACAGTTTAGACCCCAGGGATACCAGGGGCCCCACGTTTTGGAGCTTGCATTAACAAATCAATATGAGTGTACCCTTCAATTTGTGGGACACTTGCCCCAATGGTTAGACCAGAAGACCATTTTAAATAACCACTACTTGGATGTACTGCATGGTAAAATGCATAGATATATATATGTTGATCCAGCTTGGGCCCCTAAAGATAGTGGGGCCCCCAAATTTTGCAGATTGCATGGGCATATGCATGGGAGTGCACCCTTAAATTTTAGGATCTATAGCCCCAGTGGTTGGACCAGAAGACTTTGATAAGCAAACCTCTATTTCAAATAACATTAAGGCATTGTGTCTTTATTTTTATGTAGGATAATCGGGTCCCCTGGGCAGTTCTTTAATGCCAGGGACCCCATACTATCAGGAGGCCCTAGGTTCATATTGTAGATGATGTCTGTACATGTTGGGGCCTCTGGGCCCTCAGGGTATTCATCAGCTGCTGATCCCAAAAGCTATGCAAAGTTGGATTATTCTACATGTTACAGTTTAGGCCCCAGGGTTACCAGGGGCCCCACGTTTTGCAGCTTGCATTAACAAATCAATATGAGTGTACCCTTCAATTTGTGGGACACTTGCCACAATGGTTAGACCAGAAGACCATTTTAAATAACCACTACTTGGATGAACTGCATGGTAAAATGCATAGATATATATGTTGAACCAGCTTGGGCCCCTAAAGATAATGGGTCCCCAAATTTTGCAGATTGCATGGGCATATGAATGGGAGTGCACCCTTAAATTTTAGGATCTATAGCCCCAGTGGTTGGACCAGAAGACTTTGATAATCAAACCTCTATTTCAAATAACATTAAGGCCTCATGTCTTTATTTTTATGTAGGATAATCGGGTCCCCTGGGCAGTTCTTTAATGCCACGGACCCCATACTATCAGGAGGCCCTAGGTTCATATTGTAGATGATGTCTGTACATTTTGGGGCCTCTGGGCCCTCAGGGTATTTATCAGCTGCTGATCCCAAAAGCTATGCAAAGTTGGATTATTCTACATGTTACAGTTTAGGCCCCAGGGTTACCAGGGGCCCCACGTTTTGCAGCTTGCATTAACAAATCAATATGAGTGTACCCTTCAATTTGTGGGACACTTGCCACAATGGTTAGACCAGAAGACCATTTTAATTAACCACTACTTGGATGAACTGCATGGTAAAATGCATAGATATATATGTTGAACCAGCTTGGGCCCCTAAAGATAATGGGTCCCCAAATTTTGCAGATTGCATGGGCATATGAATGGGAGTGCACCCTTAAATTTTAGGGTCTATAGCCCCAGTGGTTGGACCAGAAGACTTTGATAAGCAAACCTCTATTTCAAATAACATTAAGGCTTCATGTCTTTATTTTTATGAAGGATAATCGGGTCCCCTGGGCAGTTCTTTAATGCCAGGGACCCCATACTATCAGGAGGCCCTAGGTTCATATTGTAGATGATGTCTGTACATGTTGGGGCCTCTGGGCCCTCAGGGTATTCATCAGCTGCTGATCCCAAAAGCTATGCAAAGTTGGATTATTCTACATGTTACAGTTTAGGCCCCAGGGTTACCAGGGGCCCCACGTTTTGCAGCTTGCATTAACAAATCAATATGAGTGTACCCTTCAATTTGTGGGACACTTGCCACAATGGTTAGACCAGAAGACCATTTTAAATAACCACTACTTGGATGAACTGCATGGTAAAATGCATAGATATATATGTTGAACCAGCTTGGGCCCCTAAAGATAATGGGTCCCCAAATTTTGCAGATTGCATGGGCATATGAATGGGAGTGCACCCTTAAATTTTAGGATCTATAGCCCCAGTGGTTGGACCAGAAGACTTTGATAATCAAACCTCTATTTCAAATAACATTAAGGCCTCATGTCTTTATTTTTATGTAGGATAATAGGGTCCCCTGGGCAGTTCTTTAATGCCACGGACCCCATACTATCAGGAGGCCCTAGGTTCATATTGTAGATGATGTCTGTACATTTTGGGGCCTCTGGGCCCTCAGGGTATTTATCAGCTGCTGATCCCAAAAGCTATGCAAAGTTGGATTATTCTACATGTTACAGTTTAGGCCCCAGGGATACCAGGGGCCCCACGTTTTGCAGCTTGCATTAACAAATCAATATGAGTGTACCCTTCAATTTGTGGGACACTTGCCACAATGGTTAGACCAGAAGACCATTTTAATTAACCACTACTTGGATGAACTGCATGGTAAAATGCATAGATATATATGTTGAACCAGCTTGGGCCCCTAAAGATAATGGGCCCCCAAATTTTGCAGATTGCATGGGCATATGAATGGGAGTGCACCCTTAAATTTTAGGGTCTATAGCCCCAGTGGTTGGACCAGAAGACTTTGATAAGCAAACCTCTATTTCAAATAACATTAAGGCCTCATGTCTTTATTTTTATGTAGGATAATCGGGTCCCCTGGGCAGTTCTTTAATGCCACGGACCACATACTATCAGGAGGCCCTAGGGTCATATGGTAGATGATGTCTGTACATTTTAGGGCCTCTGGGCCCTCAGGGTATTCATCAGCTGCTGATCCCAAAAGCTATGCAAAGTTGGATTATTCCACAAGTTACAGTTTAGGCCCCAGGGATACCAGGGGCCCCACGTTTTGGAGCTTGCATTAACAAATCAGTATGAGTGTACCCTTCAATTTGTGGGACACTTGCCCCAATGGTTAGACCAGAAGACCATTTTAAATAACCACTACTTGGATGTACTGCATGGTAAAATGCATAGATATATATATGTTGATCCAGCTTGGGCCCCTAAAGATAGTGGGGCCCCCAAATTTTGCAGATTGCATGGGCATATGCATGGGAGTGCACCCTTAAATTTTAGGATCTATAGCCCCAGTGGTTGGACCAGAAGACTTTGATAAGCAAACCTCTATTTCAAATAACATTAAGGCATTATGTCTTTATTTTTATGTAGGATAATCGGGTCCCCTGGGCAGTTCTTTAATGCCACGGACCACATACTATCAGGAGGCCCTAGGGTCATATGGTAGATGATGTCTGTACATTTTAGGGCCTCTGGGCCCTCAGGGTATTCATCAGCTGCTGATCCCAAAAGCTATGCAAAGTTGGATTATTCCACATGTTACAGTTTAGGCCCCAGGGATACCAGGGGCCCCACGTTTTGGAGCTTGCATTAACAAATCAATATGAGTGTACCCTTCAATTTGTGGGACACTTGCCCCAATGGTTAGACCAGAAGACCATTTTAAATAACCACTACTTGGATGAACTGCATGGTAAAATGCATAGATATATATTTTGATCCAGCTTGGGCCCCTAAAGATAATGGGCCCCCAAATTTTGCAGATTGCATGGGCATATGAATGGGAGTGCACCCTTAAATTTTAGGATCTATAGCCCCAGTGGTTGGACCATAAGACTTTGATAATCAAACCTCTATTTCAAATAACATTAAGGCCTCATGTCTTTATTTTTATGTAGGATAATCGGGTCCCCTGGGCAGTTCTTTAATGCCCGGGACCCCATACTATCAGGAGGCCATAGGGTCATATGGTAGATGATGTCTGTACATTTTGGGGCATCTGGGCCCTCAGGGTATTCATCAGCTGCTGATCCCAAAAGCTATGCAAAGTTGGATTATTCTACATGTTACAGTTTAGGCCCCAGGGTTACCAGGGGCCCCACGTTTTACAGCTTGCATTAACAAATCAATATGAGTGTACCCTTCAATTTGTGGGACACTTGCCACAATGGTTAGACCAGAAGACCATTTTAATTAACCACTACTTGGATGAACTGCATGGTAAAATGCATAGATATATATGTTGATCCAGCTTGGGCCCCTAAAGATAATGGGCCCCCAAATTTTGCAGATTGCATGGGCATATGAATGGGAGTGCACCCTTAAATTTTAGGATCTATAGCCACAGTGGTTGGACCAGAAGACTTTGATAAGAAAACCTCTATTTCAAATAACATTAAGGCCTCATGTCTTTATTTTTATGTAGGATAATCGGGTCCCATGGGCAGTTCTTTAATGCCACGGACCACATACTATCAGGAGGCCCTAGGGTCATATGGTAGATTATGTCTGTACATTTTAGGGCCTCTGGGCCCTCAGGGTATTCATCAGCTGCTGATCCCAAAAGCTATGCAAAGTTGGATTATTCCACATGTTACAGTTTAGGCCCCAGGGATACCAGTGGCCCCACGTTTTGGAGCTTGCATTAACAAATCAATATGAGTGTACCCTTCAATTTGTGGGACACTTGCCCCAATGGTTAGACCAGAAGACCATTTTAAATAACCACTACTTGGATGAACTGCATGGTAAAATGCATAGATATATATATATGTTGATCCAGCTTGGGCCCCTAAAGATAGTGGGCCCCCAAATTTTGCAGATTGCATGGGCATATGCATGGGAGTGCACCCTTAAATTTTAGGATCATAGCCCCAGTGGTTGGACCAGAAGACTTTGATAAGCAAACCTCTATTTCAAATAACATTAAGGCATTGTGTCTTTATTTTTATGTAGGATAATCGGGTCCCCTGGGCAGTTCTTTAATGCCAGGGACCCCATACTATCAGGAGGCCCTAGGTTCATATTGTAGATGATGTCTGTACATGTTGGGGCCTCTGGGCCCTCAGGGTATTCATCAGCTGCTGATCCCAAAAGCTATGCAAAGTTGGATTATTCTACATGTTACAGTTTAGGCCCCAGGGTTACCAGGGGCCCCACGTTTTGCAGCTTGCATTAACAAATCAATATGAGTGTACCCTTCAATTTGTGGGACACTTGCCACAATGGTTAGACCAGAAGACCATTTTAAATAACCACTACTTGGATGAACTGCATGGTAAAATGCATAGATATATATGTTGAACCAGCTTGGGCCCCTAAAGATAATGGGTCCCCAAATTTTGCAGATTGCATGGGCATATGAATGGGAGTGCACCCTTAAATTTTAGGATCTATAGCCCCAGTGGTTGGACCAGAAGACTTTGATAATCAAACCTCTATTTCAAATAACATTAAGGCCTCATGTCTTTATTTTTATGTAGGATAATCGGGTCCCCTGGGCAGTTCTTTAATGCCACGGACCCCATACTATCAGGAGGCCCTAGGTTCATATTGTAGATGATGTCTGTACATTTTGGGGCCTCTGGGCCCTCAGGGTATTTATCAGCTGCTGATCCCAAAAGCTATGCAAAGTTGGATTATTCTACATGTTACAGTTTAGGCCCCAGGGTTACCAGGGGCCCCACGTTTTGCAGCTTGCATTAACAAATCAATGAGTGTACCCTTCAATTTGTGGGACACTTGCCACAATGGTTAGACCAGAAGACCATTTTAATTAACCACTACTTGGATGAACTGCATGGTAAAATGCATAGATATATATGTTGAACCAGCTTGGGCCCCTAAAGATAATGGGTCCCCAAATTTTGCAGATTGCATGGGCATATGAATGGGAGTGCACCCTTAAATTTTAGGGTCTATAGCCCCAGTGGTTGGACCAGAAGACTTTGATAAGCAAACCTCTATTTCAAATAACATTAAGGCCTCATGTCTTTATTTTTATGAAGGATAATCGGGTCCCCTGGGCAGTTCTTTAATGCCACGGACCACATACTATCAGGAGGCCCTAGGGTCATATGGTAGATGATGTCTGTACATTTTAGGGCCTCTGGGCCCTCAGGGTATTCATCAGCTGCTGATCCCAAAAGCTATGCAAAGTTGGATTATTCCACATGTTACAGTTTAGGCCCCAGGGATACCAGGGGCCCCACGTTTTGGAGCTTGCATTAACAAATCAGTATGAGTGTACCCTTCAATTTGTGGGACACTTGCCCCAATGGTTAGACCAGAAGACCATTTTAAATAACCACTACTTGGATGAACTGCATGGTAAAATGCATAGATATATATTTTGATCCAGCTTGGGCCCCTAAAGATAATGGGTCCCCAAATTTTGCAGATTGCATGGGCATATGAATGGGAGTGCACCCTTAAATTTTAGGATCTATAGCCCCAATGGTTGGACCAGAAGACTTTGATAATCAAACCTCTATTTCAAATAGCATTAAGGCCTCATGTCTTTATTTTTATGTAGGATAATCGGGTCCCCTGGGCAGTTCTTTAATGCCAGGGACCCCATACTATCAGGAGGCCCTAGGGTCATATGGTAGATGATGTCTGTACATTTTGGGGCCTCTGGGCCCTCAGGGTATTAGCTGCTGATCCCAAAAGCTATGCAAAGTTGGATTATTCTACATGTTACAGTTTAGGCCCCAGGGTTACCAGGGGCCCCACGTTTTGCAGCCTCCATTAACAAATCAATATGAGTGTACCCTTCAATTTGTGGGACACTTGCCACAATGGTTAGACCAGAAGACCATTTTAATTAACCACTACTTGGATGAACTGCATGGTAAAATGCATAGATATATATGTTGATCCAGCTTGGGCCCCTAAAGATAATGGGCCCCCAAATTTTGCAGATTGCATGGGCATATGAATGGGAGTGCACCCTTAAATTTTAGGATCTATAGCCCCAGTGGTTGGACCAGAAGACTTTGATAAGCAAACCTCTATTTCAAATAACATTAAGGCCTCATGTCTTTATTTTTGTGTAGGATAATCGGGTCCCCTGGGCAGTTCTTTAATGCCACGGACCACATACTATCAGGAGGCCCTAGGGTCATATGGTAGATTATGTCTGTACATTTTAGGGCCTCTGGGCCCTCAGGGTATTCATCAGCTGCTGATCCCAAAAGCTATGCAAAGTTGGATTATTCCACATGTTACAGTTTAGACCCCAGGGATACCAGGGGCCCCACGTTTTGGAGCTTGCATTAACAAATCAATATGAGTGTACCCTACAATTTGTGGGACACTTGCCCCAATGGTTAGACCAGAAGACCATTTAAAATAACCACTACTTGGATGAACTGCATGGTAAAATGCATAGATATATATATATGTTGATCCAGCTTGGGCCCCTAAAGATAGTGGGCCCCCAAATTTTGCAGATTGCATGGGCATATGCATGGGAGTGCACCCTTAAATTTTAGGATCTATAGCCCCAGTGGTTGGACCAGAAGACTTTGATAAGCAAACCTCTATTTCAAATAACATTAAGGCATTGTGTCTTTATTTTTATGTAGGATAATCGGGTCCCCTGGGCAGTTCTTTAATGCCAGGGACCCCATACTATCAGGAGGCCCTAGGTTCATATTGTAGATGATGTCTGTACATTTTGGGGCCTCTGGGCCCTCAGGGTATTCATCAGCTGCTGATCCCAAAAGCTATGCAAAGTTGGATTATTCTACATGTTACAGTTTAGTCCCCAGGGTTACCAGGGGCCCCACGTTTTGCAGCTTGCATTAACAAATCAATATGAGTGTACCCTTCAATTTGTGGGACACTTGCCACAATGGTTAGACCAGAAGACCATTTTAAATAACCACTACTTGGATGAACTGCATGGTAAAATGCATAGATATATATGTTGAACCAGCTTGGGCCCCTAAAGATAATGGGTCCCCAAATTTTGCAGATTGCATGGGCATATGAATGGGAGTGCACCCTTAAATTTTAGGATCTATAGCCCCAGTGGTTGGACCAGAAGACTTTGATAATCAAACCTCTATTTCAAATAACATTAAGGCCTCATGTCTTTATTTTTATGTAGGATAATCGGGTCCCCTGGGCAGTTCTTTAATGCCAGGGACCCCATACTATCAGGAGGCCCTAGGGTCATATGGTAGATGATGTCTGTACATTTTGGGGCCTCTGGGCCCTCAGGGTATTCATCAGCTGCTGATCCCAAAAGCTATGCAAAGTTGGATTATTCTACATGTTACAGTTAAGGCCCCAGGGTTACCAGGGGCCCCACGTTTTGCAGCTTGCATTAACAAATCAATATGAGTGTACCCTTCAATTTGTGGGACACTTGCCCCAATGGTTAGACCAGAAGACCATTTTAAATAACCACTACTTGGATGTACTGCATGGTAAAATGCATAGATATATATATGTTGATCCAGCTTGGGCCCCTAAAGATAGTGGGGCCCCCAAATTTTGCAGATTGCATGGGCATATGCATGGGAGTGCACCCTTAAATTTTAGGATCTATAGCCCCAGTGGTTGGACCAGAAGACTTTGATAAGCAAACCTCTATTTCAAATAACATTAAGGCATTGTGTCTTTATTTTTATGTAGGATAATCGGGTCCCCTGGGCAGTTCTTTAATGCCACGGACCACATACTATCAGGAGGCCCTAGGGTCATATGGTAGATGATGTCTGTACATTTTAGGGCCTCTGGGCCCTCAGGGTATTCATCAGCTGCTGATCCCAAAAGCTATGCAAAGTTGGATTATTCCGCATGTTACAGTTTAGGCCCCAGGGATACCAGGGGCCCCACGTTTTGGAGCTTGCATTAACAAATCAATATGAGTGTACCCTTCAATTTGTGGGACACTTGCCCCAATGGTTAGACCAGAAGACCATTTTAAATAACCACTACTTGGATGAACTGCATGGTAAAATGCATAGATATTTATTTTGATACAGCTTGGGCCCCTAAAGATAATGGGTCCCCAAATTTTGCAGATTGCATGGGCATATGAATGGGAGTGCACCCTTAAATTTTAGGATCTATAGCCCCAGTGGTTGGACCAGAAGACTTTGATAATCAAACCTCTATTTCAAATAACATTAAGGCCTCATGTCTTTATTTTTATGTAGGATAATCGGGTCCCCTGGGCAGTTCTTTAATGCCCGGGACCCCATACTATCAGGAGGCCCTAGGGTCATATGGTAGATGATGTCTGTACATTTTGGGGCCTCTGGGCCCTCAGGGTATTCATCAGCTGCTGATCCCAAAAGCTATGCAAAGTTGGATTATTCTACATGTTACAGTTTAGGCCCCAGGGTTACCAGGGGCCCCACGTTTTGCAGCTTGCATTAACAAATCAATATGAGTGTACCCTTCAATTTGTGGGACACTTGCCACAATGGTTAGACCAGAAGACCATTTTAAATAACCACTACTTGGATGAACTGCATGGTAAAATGCATAGATATATATGTTGAACCAGCTTGGGCCCCTAAAGATAATGGGTCCCCAAATTTTGCAGATTGCATGGGCATATGAATGGGAGTGCACCCTTAAATTTTAGGATCTATAGCCCCAGTGGTTGGACCAGAAGACTTTGATAATCAAACCTCTATTTCAAATAACATTAAGGCCTCATGTCTTTATTTTTATGTAGGATAATCGGGTCCCCTGGGCAGTTCTTTAATGCCACGGACCCCATACTATCAGGAGGCCCTAGGTTCATATTGTAGATGATGTCTGTACATTTTGGGGCCTCTGGGCCCTCAGGGTATTTATCAGCTGCTGATCCCAAAAGCTATGCAAAGTTGGATTATTCTACATGTTACAGTTTAGGCCCCAGGGTTACCAGGGGCCCCACGTTTTGCAGCTTGCATTAACAAATCAATATGAGTATACCCTTCAATTTGTGGGACACTTGCCACAATGGTTAGACCAGAAGACAATTTTAATTAACCACTGCTTGGATGAACTGCATGGTAAAATGCATAGATATATATGTTGAACCAGCTTGGGCCCCTAAAGATAATGGGTCCCCAAATTTTGCAGATTGCATGGGCATATGAATGGGAGTGCACCCTTAAATTTTAGGGTCTATAGCCCCAGTGGTTGGACCAGAAGACTTTGATAAGCAAACCTCTATTTCAAATAACATTAAGGCCTCATGTCTTTATTTTTATGAAGGATAATCGGGTCCCCTGGGCAGTTCTTTAATGCCACGGACCACATACTATCAGGAGGCCCTAGGGTCATATGGTAGATGATGTCTGTACATTTTAGGGCCTCTGGGCCCTCAGGGTATTCATCAGCTGCTGATCCCAAAAGCTATGCAAAGTTGGATTATTCCACATGTTACAGTTTAGGCCCCAGGGATACCAGGGGCCCCACGTTTTGGAGCTTGCATTAACAAATCAGTATGAGTGTACCCTTCAATTTGTGGGACACTTGCCCCAATGGTTAGACCAGAAGACCATTTTAAATAACCACTACTTGGATGAACTGCATGGTAAAATGCATAGATATATATTTTGATCCAGCTTGGGCCCCTAAAGATAATGGGTCCCCAAATTTTGCAGATTGCATGGGCATATGAATGGGAGTGCACCCTTAAATTTTAGGATCTATAGCCCCAATGGTTGGACCAGAATACTTTGATAATCAAACCTCTATTTCAAATAGCATTAAGGCCTCATGTCTTTATTTTTATGTAGGATAATCGGGTCCCCTGGGCAGTTCTTTAATGCCAGGGACCCCATACTATCAGGAGGCCCTAGGGTCATATGGTAGATGATGTCTGTACATTTTGGGGCCTCTGGGCCCTCAGGGTATTAGCTGCTGATCCCAAAAGCTATGCAAAGTTGGATTATTCCACATGTTACAGTTTAGACCCCAGGGATACCAGGGGCCCCACGTTTTGGAGCTTGCATTAACAAATCAATATGAGTGTACCCTTCAATTTGTGGGACACTTGCCCCAATGGTTAGACCAGAAGACCATTTTAAATAACCACTACTTGGATGTACTGCATGGTAAAATGCATAGATATATATATGTTGATCCAGCTTGGGCCCCTAAAGATAGTGGGGCCCCCAAATTTTGCAGATTGCATGGGCATATGCATGGGAGTGCACCCTTAAATTTTAGGATCTATAGCCCCAGTGGTTGGACCAGAAGACTTTGATAAGCAAACCTCTATTTCAAATAACATTAAGGCATTGTGTCTTTATTTTTATGTAGGATAATCGGGTCCCCTGGGCAGTTCTTTAATGCCAGGGACCCCATACTATCAGGAGGCCCTAGGTTCATATTGTAGATGATGTCTGTACATGTTGGGGCCTCTGGGCCCTCAGGGTATTCATCAGCTGCTGATCCCAAAAGCTATGCAAAGTTGGATTATTCTACATGTTACAGTTTAGGCCCCAGGGTTACCAGGGGCCCCACGTTTTGCAGCTTGCATTAACAAATCAATATGAGTGTACCCTTCAATTTGTGGGACACTTGCCACAATGGTTAGACCAGAAGACCATTTTAAATAACCACTACTTGGATGAACTGCATGGTAAAATGCATAGATATATATGTTGAACCAGCTTGGGCCCCTAAAGATAATGGGTCCCCAAATTTTGCAGATTGCATGGGCATATGAATGGGAGTGCACCCTTAAATTTTAGGATCTATAGCCCCAGTGGTTGGACCAGAAGACTTTGATAATCAAACCTCTATTTCAAATAACATTAAGGCCTCATGTCTTTATTTTTATGTAGGATAATCGGGTCCCCTGGGCAGTTCTTTAATGCCACGGACCCCATACTATCAGGAGGCCCTAGGTTCATATTGTAGATGATGTCTGTACATTTTGGGGCCTCTGGGCCCTCAGGGTATTTATCAGCTGCTGATCCCAAAAGCTATGCAAAGTTGGATTATTCTACATGTTACAGTTTAGGCCCCAGGGTTACCAGGGGCCCCACGTTTTGCAGCTTGCATTAACAAATCAATGAGTGTACCCTTCAATTTGTGGGACACTTGCCACAATGGTTAGACCAGAAGACCATTTTAATTAACCACTACTTGGATGAACTGCATGGTAAAATGCATAGATATATATGTTGAACCAGCTTGGGCCCCTAAAGATAATGGGTCCCCAAATTTTGCAGATTGCATGGGCATATGAATGGGAGTGCACCCTTAAATTTTAGGGTCTATAGCCCCAGTGGTTGGACCAGAAGACTTTGATAAGCAAACCTCTATTTCAAATAACATTAAGGCCTCATGTCTTTATTTTTATGAAGGATAATCGGGTCCCCTGGGCAGTTCTTTAATGCCACGGACCACATACTATCAGGAGGCCCTAGGGTCATATGGTAGATGATGTCTGTACATTTTAGGGCCTCTGGGCCCTCAGGGTATTCATCAGCTGCTGATCCCAAAAGCTATGCAAAGTTGGATTATTCCACATGTTACAGTTTAGGCCCCAGGGATACCAGGGGCCCCACGTTTTGGAGCTTGCATTAACAAATCAGTATGAGTGTACCCTTCAATTTGTGGGACACTTGCCCCAATGGTTAGACCAGAAGACCATTTTAAATAACCACTACTTGGATGAACTGCATGGTAAAATGCATAGATATATATTTTGATCCAGCTTGGGCCCCTAAAGATAATGGGTCCCCAAATTTTGCAGATTGCATGGGCATATGAATGGGAGTGCACCCTTAAATTTTAGGATCTATAGCCCCAATGGTTGGACCAGAAGACTTTGATTATCAAACCTCTATTTCAAATAGCATTAAGGCCTCATGTCTTTATTTTTATGTAGGATAATCGGGTCCCCTGGGCAGTTCTTTAATGCCAGGGACCCCATACTATCAGGAGGCCCTAGGGTCATATGGTAGATGATGTCTGTACATTTTGGGGCCTCTGGGCCCTCAGGGTATTAGCTGCTGATCCCAAAAGCTATGCAAAGTTGGATTATTCTACATGTTACAGTTTAGGCCCCAGGGTTACCATGGGCCCCACGTTTTGCAGCCTCCATTAACAAATCAATATGAGTGTACCCTTCAATTTGTGGGACACTTGCCACAATGGTTAGACCAGAAGACCATTTTAATTAACCACTACTTGGATGAACTGCATGGTAAAATGCATAGATATATATGTTGATCCAGCTTGGGCCCCTAAAGATAATGGGCCCCCAAATTTTGCAGATTGCATGGGCATATGAATGGGAGTGCACCCTTAAATTTTAGGATCTATAGCCCCAGTGGTTGGACCAGAAGACTTTGATAAGCAAACCTCTATTTCAAATAACATTAAGGCCTCATGTCTTTATTTTTGTGTAGGATAATCGGGTCCCCTGGGCAGTTCTTTAATGCCACGGACCACATACTATCAGGAGGCCCTAGGGTCATATGGTAGATTATGTCTGTACATTTTAGGGCCTCTGGGCCCTCAGGGTATTCATCAGCTGCTGATCCCAAAAGCTATGCAAAGTTGGATTATTCCACATGTTACAGTTTAGACCCCAGGGATACCAGGGGCCCCACGTTTTGGAGCTTGCATTAACAAATCAATATGAGTGTACCCTTCAATTTGTGGGACACTTGCCCCAATGGTTAGACCAGAAGACCATTTAAAATAACCACTACTTGGATGAACTGCATGGTAAAATGCATAGATATATATATATGTTGATCCAGCTTGGGCCCCTAAAGATAGTGGGCCCCCAAATTTTGCAGATTGCATGGGCATATGCATGGGAGTGCACCCTTAAATTTTAGGATCTATAGCCCCAGTGGTTGGACCAGAAGACTTTGATAAGCAAACCTCTATTTCAAATAACATTAAGGCATTGTGTCTTTATTTTTATGTAGGATAATCGGGTCCCCTGGGCAGTTCTTTAATGCCAGGGACCCCATACTATCAGGAGGCCCTAGGTTCATATTGTAGATGATGTCTGTACATTTTGGGGCCTCTGGGCCCTCAGGGTATTCATCAGCTGCTGATCCCAAAAGCTATGCAAAGTTGGATTATTCTACATGTTACAGTTTAGGCCCCAGGGTTACCAGGGGCCCCACGTTTTGCAGCTTGCATTAACAAATCAATATGAGTGTACCCTTCAATTTGTGGGACACTTGCCACAATGGTTAGACCAGAAGACCATTTTAAATAACCACTACTTGGATGAACTGCATGGTAAAATGCATAGATATATATGTTGAACCAGCTTGGGCCCCTAAAGATAATGGGTCCCCAAATTTTGCAGATTGCATGGGCATATGAATGGGAGTGCACCCTTAAATTTTAGGATCTATAGCCCCAGTGGTTGGACCAGAAGACTTTGATAATCAAACCTCTATTTCAAATAACATTAAGGCCTCATGTCTTTATTTTTATGTAGGATAATCGGGTCCCCTGGGCAGTTCTTTAATGCCAGGGACCCCATACTATCAGGAGGCCCTAGGGTCATATGGTAGATGATGTCTGTACATTTTGGGGCCTCTGGGCCCTCAGGGTATTCATCAGCTGCTGATCCCAAAAGCTATGCAAAGTTGGATTATTCTACATGTTACAGTTAAGGCCCCAGGGTTACCAGGGGCCCCACGTTTTGCAGCTTGCATTAACAAATCAATATGAGTGTACCCTTCAATTTGTGGGACACTTGCCCCAATGGTTAGACCAGAAGACCATTTTAAATAACCACTACTTGGATGTACTGCATGGTAAAATGCATAGATATATATATGTTGATCCAGCTTGGGCCCCTAAAGATAGTGGGGCCCCCAAATTTTGCAGATTGCATGGGCATATGCATGGGAGTGCACCCTTAAATTTTAGGATCTATAGCCCCAGTGGTTGGACCAGAAGACTTTGATAAGCAAACCTCTATTTCAAATAACATTAAGGCATTGTGTCTTTATTTTTATGTAGGATAATCGGGTCCCCTGGGCAGTTCTTTAATGCCACGGACCACATACTATCAGGAGGCCCTAGGGTCATATGGTAGATGATGTCTGTACATTTTAGGGCCTCTGGGCCCTCAGGGTATTCATCAGCTGCTGATCCCAAAAGCTATGCAAAGTTGGATTATTCCACATGTTACAGTTTAGGCCCCAGGGATACCAGGGGCCCCACGTTTTGGAGCTTGCATTAACAAATCAATATGAGTGTACCCTTCAATTTGTGGGACACTTGCCCCAATGGTTAGACCAGAAGACCATTTTAAATAACCACTACTTGGATGAACTGCATGGTAAAATGCATAGATATTTATTTTGATACAGCTTGGGCCCCTAAAGATAATGGGTCCCCAAATTTTGCAGATTGCATGGGCATATGAATGGGAGTGCACCCTTAAATTTTAGGATCTATAGCCCCAGTGGTTGGACCAGAAGACTTTGATAATCAAACCTCTATTTCAAATAACATTAAGGCCTCATGTCTTTATTTTTATGTAGGATAATCGGGTCCCCTGGGCAGTTCTTTAATGCCCGGGACCCCATACTATCAGGAGGCCCTAGGGTCATATGGTAGATGATGTCTGTACATTTTGGGGCCTCTGGGCCCTCAGGGTATTCATCAGCTGCTGATCCCAAAAGCTATGCAAAGTTGGATTATTCTACATGTTACAGTTTAGGCCCCAGGGTTACCAGGGGCCCCACGTTTTGCAGCTTGCATTAACAAATCAATATGAGTGTACCCTTCAATTTGTGGGACACTTGCCACAATGGTTAGACCAGAAGACCATTTTAAATAACCACTACTTGGATGAACTGCATGGTAAAATGCATAGATATATATGTTGAACCAGCTTGGGCCCCTAAAGATAATGGGTCCCCAAATTTTGCAGATTGCATGGGCATATGAATGGGAGTGCACCCTTAAATTTTAGGATCTATAGCCCCAGTGGTTGGACCAGAAGACTTTGATAATCAAACCTCTATTTCAAATAACATTAAGGCCTCATGTCTTTATTTTTATGTAGGATAATCGGGTCCCCTGGGCAGTTCTTTAATGCCAGGGACCCCATACTATCAGGAGGCCCTAGGGTCATATGGTAGATGATGTCTGTACATTTTGGGGCCTCTGGGCCCTCAGGGTATTCATCAGCTGCTGATCCCAAAAGCTATGCAAAGTTGGATTATTCTACATGTTACAGTTAAGGCCCCAGGGTTACCAGGGGCCCCACGTTTTGCAGCTTGCATTAACAAATCAATATGAGTGTACCCTTCAATTTGTGGGACACTTGCCCCAATGGTTAGACCAGAAGACCATTTTAAATAACCACTACTTGGATGTACTGCATGGTAAAATGCATAGATATATATATGTTGATCCAGCTTGGGCCCCTAAAGATAGTGGGGCCCCCAAATTTTGCAGATTGCATGGGCATATGCATGGGAGTGCACCCTTAAATTTTAGGATCTATAGCCCCAGTGGTTGGACCAGAAGACTTTGATAAGCAAACCTCTATTTCAAATAACATTAAGGCATTGTGTCTTTATTTTTATGTAGGATAATCGGGTCCCCTGGGCAGTTCTTTAATGCCACGGACCACATACTATCAGGAGGCCCTAGGGTCATATGGTAGATGATGTCTGTACATTTTAGGGCCTCTGGGCCCTCAGGGTATTCATCAGCTGCTGATCCCAAAAGCTATGCAAAGTTGGATTATTCCACATGTTACAGTTTAGGCCCCAGGGATACCAGGGGCCCCACGTTTTGGAGCTTGCATTAACAAATCAATATGAGTGTACCCTTCAATTTGTGGGACACTTGCCCCAATGGTTAGACCAGAAGACCATTTTAAATAACCACTACTTGGATGAACTGCATGGTAAAATGCATAGATATTTATTTTGATACAGCTTGGGCCCCTAAAGATAATGGGTCCCCAAATTTTGCAGATTGCATGGGCATATGAATGGGAGTGCACCCTTAAATTTTAGGATCTATAGCCCCAGTGGTTGGACCAGAAGACTTTGATAATCAAACCTCTATTTCAAATAACATTAAGGCCTCATGTCTTTATTTTTATGTAGGATAATCGGGTCCCCTGGGCAGTTCTTTAATGCCCGGGACCCCATACTATCAGGAGGCCCTAGGGTCATATGGTAGATGATGTCTGTACATTTTGGGGCCTCTGGGCCCTCAGGGTATTCATCAGCTGCTGATCCCAAAAGCTATGCAAAGTTGGATTATTCTACATGTTACAGTTTAGGCCCCAGGGTTACCAGGGGCCCCACGTTTTGCAGCTTGCATTAACAAATCAATATGAGTGTACCCTTCAATTTGTGGGACACTTGCCACAATGGTTAGACCAGAAGACCATTTTAATTAACCACTACTTGGATGAACTGCATGGTAAAATGCATAGATATATATGTTGATCCAGCTTGGGCCCCTAAAGATAATGGGCCCCCAAATTTTGCAGATTGCATGGGCATATGAATGGGAGTGCACCCTTAAATTTTAGGATCTATAGCCCCAGTGGTTGGACCAGAAGACTTTGATAAGCAAACCTCTATTTCAAATAACATTAAGGCCTCATGTCTTTATTTTTATGTAGGATAATCGGGTCCCCTGGGCAGTTCTTTAATGCCACGGACCACATACTATCAGGAGGCCCTAGGGTCATATAGTAGATGATGTCTGTACATTTTAGGGCCTCTGGGCCCTCAGGGTATTCATCAGCTGCTGATCCCAAAAGCTATGCAAAGTTGGATTATTCCACATGTTACAGTTTAGGCCCCAGGGATACCAGGGGCCCCACGTTTTGGAGCTTGCATTAACAAATCAATATGAGTGTACCCTTCAATTTGTGGGACACTTGCCCCAATGGTTAGACCAGAAGACCATTTTAAATAACCACTACTTGGATGAACTGCATGGTAAAATGCATAGATATATATATATGTTGATCCAGCTTGGGCCCCTAAAGATAGTGGGCCCCCAAATTTTGCAGATTGCATGGGCATATGCATGGGAGTGCACCCTTAAATTTTAGGATCTATAGCCCCAGTGGTTGGACCAGAAGACTTTGATAAGCAAACCTCTATTTCAAATAACATTAAGGCATTGTGTCTTTATTTTTATGTAGGATAATCGGGTCCCCTGGGCAGTTCTTTAATGCCAGGGACCCCATACTATCAGGAGGCCCTAGGTTCATATTGTAGATGATGTCTGTACATGTTGGGGCCTCTGGGCCCTCAGGGTATTCATCAGCTGCTGATCCCAAAAGCTATGCAAAGTTGGATTATTCTACATGTTACAGTTTAGGCCCCAGGGTTACCAGGGGCCCCACGTTTTGCAGCTTGCATTAACAAATCAATATGAGTGCACCCTTCAATTTGTGGGACACTTGCCCCAATGGTTAGACCAGAAGACCATTTTAAATAACCACTACTTGGATGTACTGCATGGTAAAATGCATAGATATATATATGTTGATCCAGCTTGGGCCCCTAAAGATAGTGGGGCCCCCAAATTTTGCAGATTGCATGGGCATATGCATGGGAGTGCACCCTTAAATTTTAGGATCTATAGCCCCAGTGGTTGGACCAGAAGACTTTGATAAGCAAACCTCTATTTCAAATAACATTAAGGCCTCATGTCTTTATTTTTATGTAGGATAATCGGGTCCCCTGGGCAGTTCTTTAATGCCACGGACCCCATACTATCAGGAGGCTCTAGGTTCATATGGTAGATGATGTCTGTACATTTTGGGGCCTCTGGGCCCTCAGGGTATTCATCAGCTGCTGATCCCAAAAGCTATGCAAAGTTGGATTATTCTACATGTTACAGTTTAGGCCCCAGGGTTACTAGGGGCCCCACGTTTTGCAGCTTGCATTAACAAATCAATATGAGTGTACCCTTCAATTTGTGGGACACTTGCCACAATGGTTAGACCAGAAGACCATTTTAAATAACCACTACTTGGATGAACTGCATGGTAAAATGCATAGATATATATATGTTGATCCAGCTTGGGCCCCTAAAGATAGTGGGGCCCCCAAATTTTGCAGATTGCATGGGCATATGAATGGGAGTGCACCCTTAAATTTTAGGATCTATAGCCCCAGTGGTTGGACCAGAAGACTTTGATAAGCAAACCTCTATTTCAAATAACATTAAGGCCTCATGTCTTTATTTTTATGTAGGATAATCGGGTCCCCTGGGCAGTTCTTTAATGCCACGGACCACATACTATCAGGAGGCCCTAGGGTCATATGGTAGACGATGTCTGTACATTTTAGGGCCTCTGGGCCCTCAGGGTATTCATCAGCTGCTGATCCCAAAAGCTATGCAAAGTTGGATTATTCCACATGTTACAGTTTAGGCCCCAGGGATACCAGGGGCCCCACGTTTTGGAGCTTGCATTAACAAATCAATATGAGTGTACCCTTCAATTTGTGGGACACTTGCCCCAATGGTTAGACCAGAAGACCATTTTAAATAACCACTACTTGGATGAACTGCATGGTAAAATGCATAGATATATATATTGATCCAGCTTGGGCCCCTAAAGATAGTGGGCCCCCAAATTTTGCAGATTGCATGGGCATATGCATGGGAGTGCACCCTTAAATTTTAGGGTCTATAGCCCCAGTGGTTGGATGAGAGGACTTTGATAAGCAAACCTCTATTTCAAATAACATTAAGGCCTCATGTCTTTATTTTTATGTAGGATAATCGGGTCCCCTGGGCAGTTCTTTAATGCCACGGACCCCATACTATCAGGAGGCCCTAGGTTCATATTGTAGATGATGTCTGTACATTTTGGGGCCTCTGGGCCCTCAGGGTATTCATCAGCTGCTGATCCCAAAAGCTATGCAAAGTTGGATTATTCTACATGTTACAGTTTAGGCCCCAGGGTTACCAGGGGCCCCACGTTTTGCAGCTAGCATTAACAAATCAATATGAGTGTACCCTTCAATTTGTGGGACACTTGCCCCAATGGTTAGACCAGAAGACCATTTTAAATAACCACTACTTGGATGAACTGCATGGTAAAATGCATAGATATATATATGTTGATCCAGCTTGGGCCCCTAAAGATAGTGGGGCCCCCAAATTTTGCAGATTACATGGGCATATGCATGGGAGTGCACCCTTAAATTTTAGGATCTATAGCCCCAGTGGTTGGACCAGAAGACTTTGATAAGCAAACCTCTATTTTAAATAACATTAAGGCCTCATGTCTTTATTTTTATGTAGGATAATCGGGTCCCCTGGGCAGTTCTTTAATGCCCGGGACCCCATACTATCAGGAGGCCCTAGGTTCATATTGTATATGATGTCTGTACATTTTGGGGCCTCTGGGCCCTCAGGGTATTAATCAGCTGCTGATCCCAAAAGCTATGCAAAGTTGGATTATTCTACATGTTACAGTTTAGGCCCCAGGGTTACCAGGGGCCCCACGTTTTGCAGCTTGCATTAACAAATCAATATGAGTGTACCCTTCAATTTGTGGGACACATGCCACAATGGTTAGACCAGAAGACCATTTTAAATAACCACTACTTGGATGAACTGCATGGTACAATGCATAGATATATATGTTGAACCAGCTTGGGCCCCTAAAGATAATGGGCCCCCAAATTTTGCAGATTGCATGGGCATATGAATGGGAGTGCACCCTTAAATTTTAGGATCTATAGCCCCAGTGGTTGGACCAGAAGACTTTGATAAGCAAACCTCTATTTCAAATAACATTAAGGCCTCGTGTCTTTATTTTTATGTAGGATAATCGGGTCCCCTGGGCAGTTCTTTAATGCCACGGACCACATACTATCAGGAGGCCCTAGGGTCATATGGTAGATGATGTCTGTACATTTTGGGGCCTCTGGGCCCTCAGGGTATTCATCAGCTGCTGATCCCAAAAGCTATGCAAAGTTGGATTATTCCACGTTACAGTTTAGGCCCCAGGGATACCAGGGGCCCCACGTTTTGGAGCTTGCATTAACAAATCAATATGAGTGTACCCTTCAATTTGTGGGACACTTGCCCCAATGGTTAGACCAGAAGACCATTTTAAATAACCACTACTTGGATGAACTGCATGGTAAAATGCATAGATATATATATGTTGATCCAGCTTGGGCCCCTAAAGATAGTGGGCCCCCAAATTTTGCAGATTGCATGGGCATATGCATGGGAGTGCACCCTTAAATTTTAGGATCTATAGCCCCAGTGGTTGGACCAGAAGACTTTGATAAGCAAACCTCTATTTCAAATAACATTAAGGCCTCATGTCTTTATTTTTATGTCGGATAATCGGGTCCCCTGGGCAGTTCTTTAATGCCAGGGACCCCATACTATCAGGAGGCCCTAGGGTCATATGGTAGATGATGTCTGTACATTTTGGGGCCTCTGGGCCCTCAGGGTATTCATCAGCTGCTGATCCCAAAAGCTATGCAAAGTTGGATTATTCTACATGTTACAGTTTAGGCCCCAGGGTTAACAGGGGCCCCACGTTTTGCAGCTTGCATTAACAAATCAATATGAGTGTACCCTTCAATTTGTGGGACACTTGCCCCAATGGTTAGACCAGAAGACCATTTTAAATAACCACTACTTGGATGAACTGCATGGTAAAATGCATAGATATATATATATGTTGATCCAGCTTGGGCCCCTAAAGATAGTGGGGCCATCAAATTTTGCAGATTACATGGGCATATGCATGGGAGTGCACCCTTAAATTTTAGGATCTATAGCCCCAGTGGTTGGACCAGAAGACTTTGATAAGCAAACCTCTATTTCAAATAAAATTAAGGCATTGTGTCTTTATTTTTATGTAGGATAATCGGGTCCCCTGGGCAGTTCTTTAATGCCACGGACCCCATACTATCAGGAGGCCCTAGGTTCATATGGTAGATGATGTCTGTACATTTTGGGGCCTCTGGGCCCTCAGGGTATTCATCAGCTGCTGATCCCAAAAGCTATGCAAAGTTGGATTATTCTACATGTTACAGTTTAGGCCCTAGGGATACCAGGGGCCCCACGTTTTGGAGCTTGCATTAACAAATCAATATGAGTGTACCCTTCAATTTGTGGGACACTTGCCCCAATGGTTAGACCAGAAGACCATTTTAAATAACCACTACTTGGATGAACTGCATGGTAAAATGCATAGATATATATATTGATCCAGCTTGGGCCCCTAAAGATAGTGGGCCCCCAAATTTTGCAGATTGCATGGGCATATGCATGGGAGTGCACCCTTAAATTTTAGGGTCTATAGCCCCAGTGGTTGGATCAGAGGACTTTGATAAGCAAACCTCTATTTCAAATAACATTAAGGCCTCATGTCTTTATTTTTATGTAGGATAATCGGGTCCCCTGGGCAGTTCTTTAATGCCACGGACCCCATACTATCAGGAGGCCCTAGGTTCATATTGTAGATGATGTCTGTACATTTTGGGGCCTCTGGGCCCTCAGGGTATTCATCAGCTGCTGATCCCAAAAGCTATGCAAAGTTGGATTATTCTACATGTTACAGTTTAGGCCCCAGGGTTACCAGGGGCCCCACGTTTTGCAGCTAGCATTAACAAATCAATATGAGTGTACCCTTCAATTTGTGGGACACTTGCCCCAATGGTTAGACCAGAAGACCATTTTAAATAACCACTACTTGGATGAACTGCATGGTAAAATGCATAGATATATATTTTGATCCAGCTTGGGCCCCTAAAGATAATGGGCCCCCAAATTTTGCAGATTGCATGGGCATATGAATGGGAGTGCGCCCTTAAATTTTAGGACATATAGCCCCAGTAGTTGGACCAGAAGACTTTGATAAGCAAACCTCTATTTTAAATAACATTAAGGCCTCATGTCTTTATTTTTATGTAGGATAATCGGGTCCCCTGGGCAGTTCTTTAATGCCCGGGACCCCATACTATCAGGAGGCCCTAGGTTCATATTGTAGATGATGTCTGTACATTTTGGGGCCTCTGGGCCCTCAGGGTATTTATCAGCTGCTGATCCCAAAAGCTATGCAAAGTTGGATTATTCTACATGTTACAGTTTAGGCCCCAGGGTTACCAGGGGCCCCACGTTTTGCAGCTTGCATTAACAAATCAATATGAGTGTACCCTTCAATTTGTGGGACACTTGCCACAATGGTTAGACCAGAAGACCATTTTAATTAACCACTACTTGGATGAACTGCATGGTAAAATGCATAGATATATATGTTGATCCAGCTTGGGCCCCTAAAGATAATGGGCCCCCAAATTTTGCAGATTGCATGGGCATATGAATGGGAGTGCACCCTTAAATTTTAGGATCTATAGCCCCAGTGGTTGGACCAGAAGACTTTGATAAGCAAACCTCTATTTCAAATAACATTAAGGCCTCATGTCTTTATTTTTATGTAGGATAATCGGGTCCCCTGGGCAGTTCTTTAATGCCACGGACCACATACTATCAGGAGGCCCTAGGGTCATATGGTAGATTATGTCTGTACATTTTAGGGCCTCTGGGCCCTCAGGGTATTCATCAGCTGCTGATCCCAAAAGCTATGCAAAGTTGGATTATTCCACGTTACAGTTTAGGCCCCAGGGATACCAGGGGCCCCACGTTTTGGAGCTTGCATTAACAAATCAATATGAGTGTACCCTTCAATTTGTGGGACACTTGCACCAATGGTTAGACCAGAAGACCATTTTAAATAACCACTACTTGGATGAACTGCATGGTAAAATGCATAGATATATATATATGTTGATCCAGCTTGGGCCCCTAAAGATAGTGGCCCCCAAATTTTGCAGATTGCATGGGCATATGCATGGGAGTGCACCCTTAAATTTTAGGATCTATAGCCCCAGTGGTTGGACCAGAAGACTTTGATAAGCAAACCTCTATTTCAAATAACATTAAGGCATTGTGTCTTTATTTTTATGTAGGATAATCTGGTCCCCTGGGCAGTTCTTTAATGCCAGGGACCCCATACTATCAGGAGGCCCTAGGTTCATATTGTAGATGATGTCTGTACATTTTGGGGCCTCTGGGCCCTCAGGGTATTCATCAGCTGCTTATCCCAAAAGCTATGCAAAGTTGGATTATTCTACATGTTACAGTTTAGGCCCCAGGGTTACCAGGGGCCCCACGTTTTGCAGCTTGCATTAACAAATCAATATGAGTGTACCCTTCAATTTGTGGGACACTTGCCCCAATGGTTAGACCAGAAGACCATTTTAAATAACCACTACTTGGATGAACTGCATGGTAAAATGCATAGATATATATATGTTGAACCAGCTTGGGCCCCTAAAGATAATGGGTCCCCAAATTTGCAGATTGCATGGGCATATGAATGGGAGTGCACCCTTAAATTTTAGGATCTATAGCCCCAGTGGTTGGACCAGAAGACTTTGATAAGCAAACCTCTATTTCAAATAACATTAAGGCCTCATGTCTTTATTTTTATGTAGGATTCTCGGGTCCCCTGGGCAGTTCTTTAATGCCACGGACCCCATACTATCAGGAGGCCCTAGGGTCATATGGTAGATGATGTCTGTACATTTTGGGGCCTCTGGGACCACAGGGTATTCATCAGCTGCTGATCCCAAAAGCTATGCAAAGTTGGATTATTCCACATGTTACAGTTTAGGCCCCAGGGATACCAGGGGCCCCACGTTTTGAAGCTTGCATTAACAAATCAATATGAGTGTACCCTTCAATTTGTGGGACACTAGCCCCAATGGTTAGACCAGAAGACCATTTTAAATAACCACTACTTGGATGAACTGCATGGTAAAATGCATAGATATATATGTTGATCCAGCTTGGGCCTCTAAAGATAATGGGCCCCCAAATTTTGCAGATTGCATGGGCATATGAATGGGAGTGCACCCTTAAATTTTAGGATCTATAGCCCCAGTGATTGGACCAGAAGACTTTGATAAGCAAACCTCTATTTAAATAACATTAAGGCCTCATGTCTTTATTTTTATGTAGGATAATCGGGACCCCTGGGCAGTTCTTTAATGCCACGGACCCCATACTATCAGGAGGCCCTAGGGTCATATGGTAGATGATGTCTGTACATTTTGGGGCCTCTGGGCCCTCAGGGTATTCATCAGCTGCTGATTCCAAAAGCTATGCAAAGTTGGATTATTCCACATGTTACAGTTTAGGCCCCAGGGATACCAGGGGCACCACTTTTTGCAGCTTGCATTAACAAATCAATATGAGTGTACCCTTCAATTTGTGGGACACTAGCCCAAATGGTTAGACCAGAAGACCATTTTAAATAACCACTACTTGGTTGAACTGCATGGTAAAATGCATAGATATATATGTTGATCCAGCTTGGGCCCCTAAAGATAATGGGCCCCCAAATTGTGCAGGCTGCATGGGCATATGAATGGGCGTGTACCCTTAAATTTTAGGACATATAGCCTAAGTAGTTGGACCAGAAGACTTTGATAAGCAAACCTCTATTTTAAATAACATTAAGGCCTCATGTCTTTATTTTTATGTAGGATAATCGGGTCCCCTGGGCAGTTCTTTAATGCCACGGACCCCATACTATCAGGAGGCTCTAGGTTCATATGGTAGATGTCTGTACATTATGAGGGCCTCTGGGCCCTCAGGGTATTCATCAGCTGCTGATCCCAAAAGCTATGCAAAGTTGGATTATTCTACATGTTACAGTTTAGGCCCCAGGGTTACCAGGGGCCCCACGTTTTGCAGCTTGCATTTACAAATCAATATAAGTGTACCCTTCAATTTGTGGGACACTTGCCCCAATGGTTAGACCAGAAGACCATTTTAAATAACCACTACTTGGATAAACTGCATGGTAAAATGCATAGATATATATGTTGAACCAGCTTGGGCCCCTAAAGATAAAGGGCCCACAAATTTTGCAGATTTCATCGGCATATGAATGGGAGAGTGCCCTTAAATTTTAGGACATATAGCCCCAGTAGTTGGACCAGAAGACTTTGATAAGCAAACCTCTATTTTAAATAACATTAAGGCCTCATGTCTTTATTTTTATGTAGGATAATCGGGTCCCCTGGGCAGTTCTTTAATGCCAGGGACCCCATACTATCAGGAGGCCCTAGGGTCATATGGTAGATGATGTCTGTACATTTTGGGGATTCTGGGCCCTCAGGGTATTCATCAGCTGCTGATCCCAAAAGCTATGCAAAGTTGGATTATTCCACATGTTACAGTTTAGGCCCCAGGGATACCAGGGGCCCCACATTTTGGAGCTTGCATTAACAAATCAATATGAGTGTACCCTTCAATTTGTGGGACACTTGCCCCAATGGTTAGACCAGAAGACCATTTTAAATAACCACTACTTGGATAAACTGCATGGTAAAATGCATAGATATATATGTTGAACCAGCTTGGGCCCCTAAAGATAAAGGGCCCACAAATTTTGCAGATTTCATCGGCATATGAATGGGAGAGTGCCCTTAAATTTTAGGACATATAGCCCCAGTAGTTGGACCAGAAGACTTTGATAAGCAAACCTCTATTTTAAATAACATTAAGGCCTCATGACTTTATTTTTATGTAGGATAATCGGGTCCCCTGGGCAGTTCTTTAATGCCAGGGACCCCATACTATCAGGAGGCCCTAGGTTCATATGGTAGATGATGTCTGTACATTTTGGGGATTCTGGGCCCTCAGGGTATTCATCAGCTGCTGATCCCAAAATCTATGCAAAGTTGGATTATTCTATATGTTACAGTTTAGGCCCCAGGAATACCAGGGGCCCCACGTTTTGCAGCTAGCATTAACAAATCAATATGATTGTACCCTCCAATTTGTGGGACACTTGCCACAATGGTTAGACCAGAAGACCATTTTAAATAACCACTACTTGGATAAACTGCATGGTAAAATGCATAGATATATATGTTGATCCAGCTTGGGCCCCTAAAGATAGTGGGCCCCCAAATTTTGCAGGCTGCATGGGCATATGAATGGGCGTGTACCCTTAAATTTTAGGATCTATAGCCCCAGTGGTTGGACCAGAAGACTTTGATAAGCAAACCTCTATTTCAAATAACATTAAGGCCTCATGTCTTTATTTTTATGTAGGATAATCGGGTCCCCTGGGCAGTTCTTTAATGCCACGGACCCCATACGATCAGGAGGCCCTAGGTTCATATGGTAGATCAGGGCTGGCCAAACCAGTCCTCGAGATCTACCAACAGTTCACATTTTCCAGACCACCTAGCTGGTGCACAGGTGTAGTCATTACTAATTAAGATGTGCTGCATTCATTCCTAACTGACAATTCTACAGATCTCCAGGAGGCCTGGAAAACATGAACTGTTGGTAGATCTCGAGGACCGGTTTGGCCAGCCCTGTGGTAGATGATGTCTGTACATTTTGGGGCCTCTGGGCCCTCAGGGTATTCATCAGCTGCTGATCCCAAAAGCTATGCAAAGTTGGATTATTCTACATGTTACAGTTAAGGCCGCAGGGTTACCAGGGGCCCCACGTTTTGCAGCTTGCATTAACAAATCAATATGAGTGTACCCTTCAATTTGTGGCAAACTAACCCCATTGGTTAGACCAAAAGACCATTTTAAATAACCACTACTTGGATGAACTGCATGGTAAAATGCATAGATATATATATGTTGAACCAGCTTGGGCCCCTAAAGATAATGGGTCCCCAAATTTGCAGATTGCATGGGCATATGAATGGGAGTGCACCCTTAAATTTTAGGATCTATAGCCCCAGTGGTTGGACCAGAAGACTTTGATAAGCAAACCTCTATTTCAAATAACATTAAGGCCTCATGTCTTTATTTTTATGTAGGATTCTCGGGTCCCCTGGGCAGTTCTTTAATGCCACGGACCCCATACTATCAGGAGGCCCTAGGGTCATATGGTAGATGATGTCTGTACATTTTGGGGCCTCTGGGACCTCAGGGTATTCATCAGCTGCTGATCCCAAAAGCTATGCAAAGTTGGATTATTCCACATGTTACAGTTTAGGCCCCAGGGATACCAGGGGCCCCACGTTTTGAAGCTTGCATTAACAAATCAATATGAGTGTACCCTTCAATTTGTGGGACACTAGCCCCAATGGTTAGACCAGAAGACCATTTTAAATAACCACTACTTGGATGAACTGCATGGTAAAATGCATAGATATATATGTTGATCCAGCTTGGGCCTCTAAAGATAATGGGCCCCCAAATTTTGCAGATTGCATGGGCATATGAATGGGAGTGCACCCTTAAATTTTAGGATCTATAGCCCCAGTGATTGGACCAGAAGACTTTGATAAGCAAACCTCTATTTAAATAACATTAAGGCCTCATGTCTTTATTTTTATGTAGGATAATCGGGACCCCTGGGCAGTTCTTTAATGCCACGGACCCCATACTATCAGGAGGCCCTAGGGTCATATGGTAGATGATGTCTGTACATTTTGGGGCCTCTGGGCCCTCAGGGTATTCATCAGCTGCTGATTCCAAAAGCTATGCAAAGTTGGATTATTCCACATGTTACAGTTTAGGCCCCAGGGATACCAGGGGCACCACTTTTTGCAGCTTGCATTAACAAATCAATATGAGTGTACCCTTCAATTTGTGGGACACTAGCCCAAATGGTTAGACCAGAAGACCATTTTAAATAACCACTACTTGGTTGAACTGCATGGTAAAATGCATAGATATATATGTTGATCCAGCTTGGGCCCCTAAAGATAATGGGCCCCCAAATTGTGCAGGCTGCATGGGCATATGAATGGGCGTGTACCCTTAAATTTTAGGACATATAGCCTAAGTAGTTGGACCAGAAGACTTTGATAAGCAAACCTCTATTTTAAATAACATTAAGGCCTCATGTCTTTATTTTTATGTAGGATAATCGGGTCCCCTGGGCAGTTCTTTAATGCCACGGACCCCATACTATCAGGAGGCTCTAGGTTCATATGGTAGATGTCTGTACATTATGAGGGCCTCTGGGCCCTCAGGGTATTCATCAGCTGCTGATCCCAAAAGCTATGCAAAGTTGGATTATTCTACATGTTACAGTTTAGGCCCCAGGGTTACCAGGGGCCCCACGTTTTGCAGCTTGCATTTACAAATCAATATAAGTGTACCCTTCAATTTGTGGGACACTTGCCCCAATGGTTAGACCAGAAGACCATTTTAAATAACCACTACTTGGATAAACTGCATGGTAAAATGCATAGATATATATGTTGAACCAGCTTGGGCCCCTAAAGATAAAGGGCCCACAAATTTTGCAGATTTCATCGGCATATGAATGGGAGAGTGCCCTTAAATTTTAGGACATATAGCCCCAGTAGTTGGACCAGAAGACTTTGATAAGCAAACCTCTATTTTAAATAACATTAAGGCCTCATGTCTTTATTTTTATGTAGGATAATCGGGTCCCCTGGGCAGTTCTTTAATGCCAGGGACCCCATACTATCAGGAGGCCCTAGGGTCATATGGTAGATGATGTCTGTACATTTTGGGGATTCTGGGCCCTCAGGGTATTCATCAGCTGCTGATCCCAAAAGCTATGCAAAGTTGGATTATTCCACATGTTACAGTTTAGGCCCCAGGGATACCAGGGGCCCCACATTTTGGAGCTTGCATTAACAAATCAATATGAGTGTACCCTTCAATTTGTGGGACACTTGCCCCAATGGTTAGACCAGAAGACCATTTTAAATAACCACTACTTGGATAAACTGCATGGTAAAATGCATAGATATATATGTTGAACCAGCTTGGGCCCCTAAAGATAAAGGGCCCACAAATTTTGCAGATTTCATCGGCATATGAATGGGAGAGTGCCCTTAAATTTTAGGACATATAGCCCCAGTAGTTGGACCAGAAGACTTTGATAAGCAAACCTCTATTTTAAATAACATTAAGGCCTCATGACTTTATTTTTATGTAGGATAATCGGGTCCCCTGGGCAGTTCTTTAATGCCAGGGACCCCATACTATCAGGAGGCCCTAGGTTCATATGGTAGATGATGTCTGTACATTTTGGGGATTCTGGGCCCTCAGGGTATTCATCAGCTGCTGATCCCAAAATCTATGCAAAGTTGGATTATTCTATATGTTACAGTTTAGGCCCCAGGAATACCAGGGGCCCCACGTTTTGCAGCTAGCATTAACAAATCAATATGATTGTACCCTCCAATTTGTGGGACACTTGCCACAATGGTTAGACCAGAAGACCATTTTAAATAACCACTACTTGGATAAACTGCATGGTAAAATGCATAGATATATATGTTGATCCAGCTTGGGCCCCTAAAGATAGTGGGCCCCCAAATTTTGCAGGCTGCATGGGCATATGAATGGGCGTGTACCCTTAAATTTTAGGATCTATAGCCCCAGTGGTTGGACCAGAAGACTTTGATAAGCAAACCTCTATTTCAAATAACATTAAGGCCTCATGTCTTTATTTTTATGTAGGATAATCGGGTCCCCTGGGCAGTTCTTTAATGCCACGGACCCCATACGATCAGGAGGCCCTAGGTTCATATGGTAGATCAGGGCTGGCCAAACCAGTCCTCGAGATCTACCAACAGTTCACATTTTCCAGACCACCTAGCTGGTGCACAGGTGTAGTCATTACTAATTAAGATGTGCTGCATTCATTCCTAACTGACAATTCTACAGATCTCCAGGAGGCCTGGAAAACATGAACTGTTGGTAGATCTCGAGGACCGGTTTGGCCAGCCCTGTGGTAGATGATGTCTGTACATTTTGGGGCCTCTGGGCCCTCAGGGTATTCATCAGCTGCTGATCCCAAAAGCTATGCAAAGTTGGATTATTCTACATGTTACAGTTAAGGCCGCAGGGTTACCAGGGGCCCCACGTTTTGCAGCTTGCATTAACAAATCAATATGAGTGTACCCTTCAATTTGTGGCAAACTAACCCCATTGGTTAGACCAAAAGACCATTTTAAATAACCACTACTTGGATGAACTGCATGGTAAAATGCATAGATATATATGTTGATCCAGCTTGGGCCCCTAAAGATAATGGGCCCCCAAATTTTGCAGGCTGCATGGGCATATGAATGGGCGTGTACCCTTAAATTTTAGGATCTATAGCCCCAGTGGTTGGACCAGAAGACTTTGATAAGCAAACCTTTATTTCAAATAACATTAAGGCATTGTGTCTTTATTTTTATGTAGGATAATCGGGTCCCCTGGGCAGTTCTTTAATGCCACGGACCACATACTATCAGGAGGCCCTAGGGTCATATTGTAGACGATGTCTGTACATTTTAGGGCCTCTGGGCCCTCAGGGTATTCATCAGCTGCTGATCCCAAAAGCTATGCAAAGTTGGATTATTCTATATGTTACAGTTTAGGCCCCAGGAATACCAGGGGCCCCACGTTTTGCAGCTTGCATTAACAAATCAATATGAGTGTACCCTTCAATTTGTGGGACACTTGCCCCAATGGTTAGACCAGAAGACCATTTTAAATAACCACTACTTGGATGAACTGCATGGTAAAATGCATAGATATATATGTTGATCCAGCTTGGGCCCCTAAAGATAATGGGTCCCCAA
Source organism: Pseudophryne corroboree (assembly GCF_028390025.1). Taxonomy (NCBI): domain Eukaryota; kingdom Metazoa; phylum Chordata; class Amphibia; order Anura; family Myobatrachidae; genus Pseudophryne; species Pseudophryne corroboree. Next base: position 51,160,773 of record NC_086446.1, on the reverse strand, counting down.
ATTTTGAAGATTGCATGGGCATATGAATGGGAGTGCACCCTTAAATTTTAGGATCTATAGCCCCAGTGGTTGGACCAGAAGACTTTGATAATCAAACCTCTATTTCAAATAACATTAAGGCCTCATGTCTTTATTTTTATGTAGGATAATCGGGTCCCCTGGGCAGTTCTTTAATGCCAGGGACCCCATACTATCAGGAGGCCCTAGGGTCATATGGTAGATGATGTCTGTACATTATGAGGGCCTCTGGGCCCTCAGGGTATTCAACAGCTGCTGATCCCCAATACTTTGCAAAGTTGGATAATTCCACATGTTACAGTTTAGGCCCCAGGGTTACAAGGGGCCCCACGTTTTGCAGCTTGCATTAACAAATCAATATGAGTGTACCCTTCAATTTGTGGGACACTTGCCACAATGGTTAGACCAGAAGACCATTTTAAATAACCACTACTTGGATGAACTGCATGGTAAAATGCATAGATATATATGTTGAACCAGCTTGGGCCCCTAAAGATAATGGGCCCCCAAATGTTGCAGATTGCATGGGCATATGAATGGGAGTGTACCCTTAAATTTTAGGATCTATAGCCCCAGTGGTTGGACCAGAAGACTTTGATAAGCAAACCTCTATTTCAAATAACATTAAGGCCTCATGTCTTTATTTTTATGTAGGATAATCGGGTCCCCTGGGCAGTTCTTTAATGCCACGGACCCCATACTATCAGGAGGCCCTAGGTTCATATGGTAGATGATGTCTGTACATTTTGGGGCCTCTGGGCCCTCAGGGTATTCATCAGCTGCTGATCCCAAAAGCTATGCAAAGTTGGATTATTCTACATGTTACAGTTTAGGCCCCAGGGTTACCAGGGGCACCACGTTTTGCAGCTTGCATTTACAAATCAATATGAGTGTACCCTTCAATTTGTGGGACACTTGCCCCAATGGTTAGACCAGAAGACCATTTTAAATAACCACTACTTGGATGAACTGCATGGTAAAATGCATAGATATATATGTTGATCCAGCTTGGGCCCCTAAAGATAATGGGCCCCCAAATTTTGCAGGTTGCATGGGCATATGAATGGGAGTGCACCCTTACATTATAGGATCTATAGCACCAGTGGTTGGACCAGAAGACTTTGATATGCACACCTCTATTTCAAATAAAATTAAGGCCTCATGTCTTTATTTTTATGCAGGATAATCGGGTCCCCTGGGCAGTTCTTTAATGCCAGGGACCCCATACTATCAGGAGGCCCTAGGGTCATATGGTAGATGATGTCTGTACATTATGGGGGCCTCTGGGCCCTCAGGGTATTCATCAGCTGCTGATCCCAAAAGCTATGCAAAGTTGGATTATTCCACATGTTACAGTTTAGGCCCCAGGGATACCAGGGGCCCCATGTTTTGGAGCTTGCATTAACAAATCAATATGAGTGTACCCTTCAATTTGTGGGACACTTGCCCCAATGGTTAGACCAGAAGACCATTTTAAATAACCACTACTTGGATGAACTGCATGGTAAAATGCATAGATATATATGTTGAACCAGCTTGGGCCCCTAAAGATAATGGGCCCCCAAATGTTGCAGATTGCATGGGCATATAAATGGGAGTGCACCCTTAAATTTTAGGATCTATAGCCCCTGTGGTTGGACCAGAAGACTTTGATAAGCAAACCTCTATTTCAAATAACATTAAGGCCTCATGTCTTTATTTTTATGTAGGATAATCGGGTCCCCTGGGCAGTTCTTTAATGCCACGGACCCCATACTATCAGGAGGCCCTAGGTTCATATGGTAGATGATGTCTGTACATTTTGGGGCCTCTGGGCCCTCAGGGTATTCATCAGCTGCTGATCCCAAAAGCTATGCAAAGTTGGATTATTCTACATGTTACAGTTTAGGCCCCAGGGTTACCAGGGGCCCCACGTTTTGCAGCATGCATTTACAAATCAATATGAGTGTACCCTTCAATTTGTGGGACACTTGCCCCAATGGTTAGACCAGAAGACCATTTTAAATAACCACTACTTGGATGAACTGCATGGTAAAATGCAAAGATATATATATGTTGATCCAGCTTGCGCCCCTAAAGATAGTGGGCCCCCAAATTTTGCAGATTGCATGGGCATATGCATGGGAGTGCACCCTTAAATTTTAGGATCTATAGCCCCAGTGGTTGGATCAGAGGACTTTGATAAGCAAACCTCTATTTCAAATAACATTAAGGCCTCATGTCTTTATTTTTATGTAGGATAATCGGGTCCCCTGGGCAGTTCTTTAATGCCATGGACCCCATACTATCAGGAGGCCCTAGGTTCATATGGTAGATGATGTCTGTACATTTTGGGGCCTCTGGGCCCTCAGGGTATTCATCAGCTGCTGATCCCAAAAGCTATGCAAAGTTGGATTATTCTACATGTTACAGTTTAGGCCCCAGGGTTACCAGGGGCCCCACGTTTTGCAGCTTGCATTAACAAATCAATATGAGTGTACCCTTCAATTTGTGGGACACTTGCCACAATGGTTAGACCAGAAGACCATTTTAAATAACTACTACTTGGATGAACTGCATGGTAAAATGCATAGATATATATGTTGAACCAGCTTGGGCCCCTAAAGATAATGGGCCCCCAAATTTTGCAGATTGCATGGGCATATGAATGGGAGTGCACCCTTAAATTTTAGGATCTATAGCCCCAGTGGTTGGACCAGAAGACTTTGATAAGCAAACCTCTATTTCAAATAACATTAAGGCCTCATGTCTTTATTTTTATGTAGGATAATCGGGTCCCCTGGGCAGTTCTTTAATGCCACGGACCCCATACTATCAGGAGGCCCTAGGTTCATATGGTAGATGATGTCTGTACATTTTGGGGCCTCTGGGCCCTCAGGGTATTCATCAGCTGCTGATCCCAAAAGCTATGCAAAGTTGGATTATTCTACATGTTACAGTTTAGGCCCCAGGGTTACTAGGGGCCCCACGTTTTGCAGCTTGCATTAACAAATCAATATGAGTGTACCCTTCAATTTGTGGGACACTTGCCACAATGGTTAGACCAGAAGACCATTTTAAATAACCACTACTTGGATGAACTGCATGGTAAAATGCATAGATATATATGTTGAACCAGCTTGGGCCCCTAAAGATAATGGGCCCCCATATTTTGCAGATTGCATGGGCATATGAATGGGAGTGCACCCTTAAATTTTAGGATCTATAGCCCCAGTGGTTGGACCAGAAGACTTTGATAAGCAAACCTCTATTTCAAATAACATTAAGGCCTCGTGTCTTTATTTTTATGTAGGATAATCGGGTCCCCTGGGCAGTTCTTTAATGCCAGGGACCCCATACTATCAGGAGGCCCTAGGGTCATATGGTAGATGATGTCTGTACATTATGAGGGCCTCTGGGCCCTCAGGGTATTCAACAGCTGCTGATCCCCAATGCTTTGCAAAGTTGGATAATTCCACATGTTACAGTTTAGGCCCCAGGGTTACCAGGGGCCCCACGTTTTGCAGCTTGCATTAACAAATCAATATGAGTGTACCCTTCAATTTGTGGGACACTTGCCACAATGGTTAGACCAGAAGACTATTTTAAATAACCACTACTTGGATGAACTGCATGGTAAAATGCATAGATATATATGTTGAACCAGCTTGGGCCCCTAAAGATAATGGGCCCCCAAATGTTGCAGATTGCATGGGCATATAAATGGGAGTGCACCCTTAAATTTTAGGATCTATAGCCCCAGTGGTTGGACCAGAAGACTTTGATAAGCAAACCTCTATTTCAAATAACATTAAGGCCTCATGTCTTTATTTTTATGTAGGATAATCGGGTCCCCTGGGCAGTTCTTTAATGCCACGGACCCCATACTATCAGGAGGCCCTAGGTTCATATGGTAGATGATGTCTGTACATTTTGGGGCCTCTGGGCCCTCAGGGTATTCATCAGCTGCTGATCCCAAAAGCTATGCAAAGTTGGATTATTCTACATGTTACAGTTTAGGCCCCAGGGTTACCAGGGGCCCCACGTTTTGCAGCATGCATTTACAAATCAATATGAGTGTACCCTTCAATTTGTGGGACACTTGCCCCAATGGTTAGACCAGAAGACCATTTTAAATAACCACTACTTGGATGAACTGCATGGTAAAATGCAAAGATATATATATGTTGATCCAGCTTGGGCCCCTAAAGATAGTGGGCCCCCAAATTTTGCAGATTGCATGGGCATATGCATGGGAGTGCACCCTTAAATTTTAGGATCTATAGCCCCAGTGGTTGGATCAGAGGACTTTGATAAGCAAACCTCTATTTCAAATAACATTAAGGCCTCATGTCTTTATTTTTATGTAGGATAATCGGGTCCCCTGGGCAGTTCTTTAATGCCACGGACCCCATACTATCAGGAGGCCCTAGGTTCATATGGTAGATGATGTCTGTACATTTTGGGGCCTCTGGGCCCTCAGGGTATTCATCATCTGCTGATCCCAAAAGCTATGCAAAGTTGGATTATTCTACATGTTACAGTTTAGTCCCCAGGGTTACCAGGGGCCCCACGTTTTGCAGCTTGCATTAACAAATCAATATGAGTGTACCCTTCAATTTGTGGGACACTTGCCACAATGGTTAGACCAGAAGACCATTTTAAATAACTACTACTTGGATGAACTGCATGGTAAAATGCATAGATATATATGTTGAACCAGCTTGGGCCCCTAAAGATAATGGGCCCCCAAATTTTGCAGATTGCATGGGCATATGAATGGGAGTGCACCCTTAAATTTTAGGATCTATAGCCCCAGTGGTTGGACCAGAAGACTTTGATAAGCAAACCTCTATTTCAAATAACATTAAGGCCTCATGTCTTTATTTTTATGTAGGATAATCGGGTCCCCTGGGCAGTTCTTTAATGCCACGGACCCCATACTATCAGGAGGCCCTAGGTTCATATGGTAGATGATGTCTGTACATTTTGGGGCCTCTGGGCCCTCAGGGTATTCATCAGCTGCTGATCCCAAAAGCTATGCAAAGTTGGATTATTCTACATGTTACAGTTTAAGCCCCAGGGTTACTAGGGGCCCCACGTTTTGCAGCTTGCATTAACAAATCAATATGAGTGTACCCTTCAATTTGTGGGACACTTGCCACAATGGTTAGACCAGAAGACCATTTTAAATAACCACTACTTGGATGAACTGCATGGTAAAATGCATAGATATATATGTTGAACCAGCTTGGGCCCCTAAAGATAATGGGCCCCCATATTTTGCAGATTGCATGGGCATATGAATGGGAGTGCACCCTTAAATTTTAGGATCTACAGCCCCAGTGGTTGGACCAGAAGACTTTGATAAGCAAACCTCTATTTCAAATAACATTAAGGCCTCATGTCTTTATTTTTATGTAGGATAATCGGGTCCCCTGGGCAGTTCTTTAATGCCACGGACCCCATACTATCAGGAGGCCCTAGGTTCATATGGTAGATGATGTCTGTACATTTTGGGGCCTCTGGGCCCTCAGGGTATTCATCAGCTGCTGATCCCAAAAGCTATGCAAAGTTGGATTATTCTACATGTTACAGTTTAGGCCCCAGGGTTACCAGGGGCCCCACGTTTTGCAGCATGCATTTACAAATCAATATGAGTGTACCCTTCAATTTGTGGGACACTTGCCCCAATGGTTAGACCAGAAGACCATTTTAAATAACCACTACTTGGATGAACTGCATGGTAAAATGCAAAGATATATATATGTTGATCCAGCTTGGGCCCCTAAAGATAGTGGGCCCCCAAATTTTGCAGATTGCATGGGCATATGCATGGGAGTGCACCCTTAAATTTTAGGATCTATAGCCCCAGTGGTTGGATCAGAGGACTTTGATAAGCAAACCTCTATTTCAAATAACATTAAGGCCTCATGTCTTTATTTTTATGTAGGATAATCGGGTCCCCTGGGCAGTTCTTTAATGCCACGGACCCCATACTATCAGGAGGCCCTAGGTTCATATGGTAGATGATGTCTGTACATTTTGGGGCCTCTGGGCCCTCAGGGTATTCATCAGCTGCTGATCCCAAAAGCTATGCAAAGTTGGATTATTCTACATGTTACAGTTTAGTCCCCAGGGTTACCAGGGGCCCCACGTTTTGCAGCTTGCATTAACAAATCAATATGAGTGTACCCTTCAATTTGTGGGACACTTGCCACAATGGTTAGACCAGAAGACCATTTTAAATAACTACTACTTGGATGAACTGCATGGTAAAATGCATAGATATATATGTTGAACCAGCTTGGGCCCCTAAAGATAATGGGCCCCCAAATTTTGCAGATTGCATGGGCATATGAATGGGAGTGCACCCTTAAATTTTAGGATCTATAGCCCCAGTGGTTGGACCAGAAGACTTTGATAAGCAAACCTCTATTTCAAATAACATTAAGGCCTCATGTCTTTATTTTTATGTAGGATAATCGGGTCCCCTGGGCAGTTCTTTAATGCCACGGACCCCATACTATCAGGAGGCCCTAGGTTCATATGGTAGATGATGTCTGTACATTTTGGGGCCTCTGGGCCCTCAGGGTATTCATCAGCTGCTGATCCCAAAAGCTATGCAAAGTTGGATTATTCTACATGTTACAGTTTAGGCCCCAGGGTTACTAGGGGCCCCACGTTTTGCAGCTTGCATTAACAAATCAATATGAGTGTACCCTTCAATTTGTGGGACACTTGCCACAATGGTTAGACCAGAAGACCATTTTAAATAACCACTACTTGGATGAACTGCATGGTAAAATGCATAGATATATATGTTGAACCAGCTTGGGCCCCTAAAGATAATGGGCCCCCATATTTTGCAGATTGCATGGGCATATGAATGGGAGTGCACCCTTAAATTTTAGGATCTATAGCCCCAGTGGTTGGACCAGAAGACTTTGATAAGCAAACCTCTATTTCAAATAACATTAAGGCCTCGTGTCTTTATTTTTATGTAGGATAATCGGGTCCCCTGGGCAGTTCTTTAATGCCAGGGACCCCATACTATCAGGAGGCCCTAGGGTCATATGGTAGATGATGTCTGTACATTATGAGGGCCTCTGGGCCCTCAGGGTATTCAACAGCTGCTGATCCCCAATGCTTTGCAAAGTTAGATAATTCCACATGTTACAGTTTAGGCACCAGTGTTACCAGGAGCCCCACGTTTTGCAGGTTGCATTAACAAATCAATATGATTTTACCCTTCAAGTTGTGGGACACTTGCCCCAATGGTTAGACCAGAAGACCATTTTAAATAACAACTACTTGGATGAACTGCATTGTAAAATGCATAGATATATATGTTGATCAAGCTTGGGCCCCTAAAGATAATGGGCCCCCAAATTTTGCAGGCTGCATGGGCATATGAATGGGCGTGTACCCTTAAATTTTAGGATCTATAGCTCCAGTGGTTGGACCAGAAGACTTTGATAAGCAAACCTTTATTTCAAATAACATTAAGGCATTGTGTCTTTATTTTTATGTAGGATAATCGGGTCCCCTGGGCAGTTCTTTAATGCCAGGGACCCCATACTATCAGGAGGCCCTAGGGTCATATGGTAGATGATGTCTGTACATTATGAGGGCCTCTGGGCCCTCAGGGTATTCAACAGCTGCTGATCCCCAATGCTTTGCAAAGTTGGATAATTCCACATGTTACAGTTTAGGCACCAGTGTTACCAGGAGCCCCACGTTTTGCAGGTTGCATTAACAAATCAATATGAGTGTACCCTTCAATTTGTGGGACACTAGCCCCAATGGTTAGACCAGAAGACCATTTTAAATAACCACTACTTGGATGAACTGCATGGTAAAATGCATAGATATATATGTTGATCCAGCTTGGGCCCCTAAAGATAATGGGTTCCCAAATTTTGAAGATTGCAGGGGCATATGAATGGGAGTGCACCCTTCAATTTTAGGATCTATAGCCCCAGTGGTTGGACCAGAAGACTTTGATAATCAAACCTCTATTTCAAATAACATTAAGGCCTCATGTCTTTATTTTTATGTAGGATAATCGGGTTCCCTGGGCAGTTCTTTAATGCCAGGGACCCCATACTATCAGGAGGCCCTAGGGTCATATGGTAGATGATGTCTGTATGAGGGCCTCTGGGCCCTCAGGGTATTCAACAGCTGCTGATCCCCAATGCTTTGCAAAGTTGGATAATTCCACATGTTACAGTTTAGGCACCAGTGTTACCAGGGGCCCCACGTTTTGCAGGTTGCATTGAAAAATCAATATGAGTGTACCTTTCAATTTGTGGGACACTAGCCCCAATGGTTAGACCAGAAGACCATTTTAAATAACCACTACTTGGATGAACTGCATGGTAAAATGCATAGATATATATGTTGATCCAGCTTGGGCCCCTAAAGATAATGGGCCCCCAAATTTTGCAGATTGCATGGGCATATGAATGGGAGTGTACCCTTAAATTTTAGGATAAATAGCTCCAGTGATTGGACCAGAAGACTTTGATAAGCAAACCTCTATTTTAAATAACATTAAGGCCTCATGTCTTTATTTTTATGTAGGATACTCGGGTCCCCTGGGCAGTTCTTTAATGCCACGGACCCCATACTATCAGGAGGCCCTAGGGTCATATGGTAGATGATGTCTGTACATTTTGGGGCCTCTGGGCCCTCAGGGTATTCATCAGCTGCTGATCCCAAAAGCTATGCAAAGTTGGATTATTCCACATGTTACAGTTTAGGCCCCAGGGATACCAGGGGCCCCACGTTTTGGAGCTTGCATTAACAAATCAATATGAGTGTACCCTTCAATTTGTGGGACACTTGCCCCAATGGTTAGACCAGAAGACCATTTTAAATAACCACTACTTGGATGAACTGCATGGTAAAATGCATAGATATATATGTTGATCCAGCTTGGGCCCCTAAAGATAATGGGTCCCCAAATTTTGCAGATTGCATGGGCATATGAATGGGAGTGCACCCTTAAATTTTAGGATCTATAGCCCCAGTGGTTGGACCAGAAGACTTTGATAATCAAACCTCTATTTCAAATAACATTAAGGCCTCATGTCTTTATTTTTATGTAGGATAATCGGGTCCCCTGGGCAGTTCTTTAATGCCACGGACCCCATACTATCAGGAGGCCCTAGGTTCATATTGTAGATGATGTCTGTACATTTTGGGGCCTCTGGGCCCTCAGGGTATTCATAAGCTGCTGATCCCAAAAGCTATGCAAAGTTGGATTATTATACATGTTACAGTTTAGGCCCCAGGGTTACCAGGGGCCCCACGTTTTGCAGCTTGCATTAACAAATCAATATGAGTGTACGCTTCAATTTGTGGGATACTTGCCACAATGGTTAGACCAGAAGACAATTTTAAATAACCACTACTTGGATGAACTGCATGGTAAAATGCATAGATATATATGTTGATCCAGCTTGGGCCCCTAAAGATAATGGGCCCCTAAAGATAATGGGCCCCCAAATTTTGCAGATTGCATGAGCATATGAATGGGAGTGCACCCTTAAATTTTAGGATCTATAGCCCCAGTGGTTGGACCAGAAGACTTTGATAAGCAAACCTCTATTTCAAATAACATTAAGACCTCATGTCTTTATTTTTATGTAGGATAATCGGGTCCCCTGGGCAGTTCTTTAATGCCACGGACCCCATACTATCAGAAGGCCCTAGGGTCATATGGTAGATGATGTCTGTACATTTTGAGGCCTCTGGGCCCTCAGGGTATTCATCAGCTGCTGATCCCAAAAGCTATGCAAAGTTGGATTATTCCACATGTTACAGTTTAGGCCCCAGGGATACCAGGGGCCCCACGTTTTGCAGCTTGCATTAACAAATCAATATGAGTGTACCCTTCAATTTGTGGGACACTTGCCCCAATGATTAGACCAGAAGACCATTTTAAATAACCACTACTTGGATGAACTGCATGGTAAAATGCATAGATATATATGTTGAACCAGCTTGGGCCCCTAAAGATAATGGGCCCCCAAATTTTGCAGATTGCATGGGCATATGAATGGGAGTGCACCCTTAAATTTTAGGATCTATAGCCCCAGTGGTTGGACCAGAAGACTTTGATAAGCAAACCTCTATTTCAAATAACATTAAGGCCTCATGTCTTTATTTTTATGTAGGATAATCGGGTCCCCTGGGCAGTTCTTTAATGCCATGGACCCCATACTATCAGGAGGCCCTAGGTTCATATGGTAGATGATGTCTGTACATTTTGGGGCCTCTGGGCCCTCAGGGTATTCATCAGCTGCTGATCCCAAAACCTATGCAAAGTTGGATTATTCTACATGTTACAGTTTAGGCCGCAGGGTTACCAGGGGCCCCACGTTTTGCAGCTTGCATTAACAAATCAATATGAGTGTACCCTTCAATTTGTGGGACACTAGCCCCAATGGTTAGACCAGAAGACCATTTTAAATAACCACTACTTGTATGAACTGCATGGTAAAATGCATAGATATATATGTTGATCAAGCTTAGGCCCCTAAAGATAATGGGCCCCCAAATTTTGCAGGCTGCATGGGCATATGAATGGGCGTGTACCCTTAAATTTTAGGATCTATAGCCCCAGTGGTTGGACCAGAAGACTTTGATAAGCAAACCTTTATTTCAAATAACATTAAGGCATTGTGTCTTTATTTTTATGTAGGATAATCGGGTCTCCTGGGCAGTTCTTTAATGCCAGGGACCCCATACTATCAGAAGGCCCTAGGGTCATATGGTAGATGATGTCTGTACATTATGAGTGCCTCTGGGCCCTCATTGTATTCATCAGCTGCTGATCCCAAAAGCTATGCAAAGTTGGATTATTCTACATGTTACAGTTTAGGCCCTAGGGTTACCAGGGGCCCCACGTTTTGTAGCTTGCATTAACAAATCAATATGAGTGTACCCTTCAATTTGTGGGACACTTGCCCCAATGGTTAGACCAGAAGACCATTTTAAATAACCACTACTTGGATGAACTGCATGGTAAAATGCATAGATATATATGTTGATCCAGCTTGGGCCCCTAAAGATAATGGGTCCCCATATTTTGAAGATTGCATGGGCATATGAATGGGAGTGCACCCTTAAATTTTAGGATCTATAGCCCCAGTGGTTGGACCAGAAGACTTTGATAATCAAACCTCTATTTCAAATAATATTAAGGCATTGTGTCTTTATTTTTATGTAGGATAATCGGGTCCCCTGGGCAGTTCTTTAATGCCATGCAAAGTTGGATTATTCTACATGTTACAGTTTAGGCCCCAGGGATACCAGGGGCCCCACGTTTTGTAGCTTGCATTAACAAATCAATATGAGTGTACCCTTCAATTTGTGGGACACTTGCCCCAATGGTTAGACCAGAAGACCATTTTATATAACCACTACTTGGACGAACTGCATGGTAAAATGCATAGATATATATGTTGAACCAGCTTGGGCCCCTAAAGATAATGGGCCCCCAAATTTTGCAGATTGCATGGGCATATGAATGGGAGTGCACCCTTAAATTTTAGGATCTATAGCCCCAGTGGTTGGACCAGAAGACTTTGATAAGCAAACCTCTATTTCAAATAACATTAAGGCCTCATGTCTTTATTTTTATGTAGGATAATCGGGTCCCCTGGGCAGTTCTTTAATGCCATGGACCCCATACTATCAGGAGGCCCTAGGTTCATATGGTAGATCATGTCTGTACATTTTGGGGCCTCTGGGCCCTCAGGGTATTCATCAGCTGCTGATCCCAAAACCTATGCAAAGTTGGATTATTCTACATGTTACAGTTTAGGCCGCAGGGTTACCAGGGGCCCCACGTTTTGCAGCTTGCATTAACAAATCAATATGAGTGTACCCTTCAATTTGTGGGACACTAGCCCCAATGGTTAGACCAGAAGACCATTTTAAATAACCACTACTTGTATGAACTGCATGGTAAAATGCATAGATATATATGTTGATCAAGCTTAGGCCCCTAAAGATAATGGGCCCCCAAATTTTGCAGGCTGCATGGGCATATGAATGGGCGTGTACCCTTAAATTTTAGGATCTATAGCCCCAGTGGTTGGACCAGAAGACTTTGATAAGCAAACCTTTATTTCAAATAACATTAAGGCATTGTGTCTTTATTTTTATGTAGGATAATCGGGTCTCCTGGGCAGTTCTTTTATGCCAGGGACCCCATACTATCAGAAGGCCCTAGGGTCATATGGTAGATGATATCTGTACATTATGAGTGCCTCTGGGCCCTCATTGTATTCATCAGCTGCTGATCCCAAAAGCTATGCAAAGTTGGATTATTCTACATGTTACAGTTTAGGCCCTAGGGTTACCAGGGGCCCCACGTTTTGTAGCTTGCATTAACAAATCAATATGAGTGTACCCTTCAATTTGTGGGACACTTGCCCCAATGGTTAGACCAGAAGACCATTTTAAATAACTACTACTTGGATGAACTGCATGGTAAAATGCATAGATATATATGTTGATCCAGCTTGGGCCCCTAAAGATAATGGGTCCCCAAATTTTGAAGATTGCATGGGCATATGAATGGGAGTGCACCCTTAAATTTTAGGATCTATAGCCCCAGTGGTTGGACCAGAAGACTTTGATAATCAAACCTCTATTTCAAATAATATTAAGGCATTGTGTCTTTATTTTTATGTAGGATAATCGGGTCCCCTGGGCAGTTCGTTAATGCCATGCAAAGTTGGATTATTCTACATGTTACAGTTTAGGCCCCAGGGATACCAGGGGCCCCACGTTTTGTAGCTTGCATTAACAAATCAATATGAGTGTACCCTTCAATTTGTGGGACACTTGCCCCAATGGTTAGACCAGAAGACCATTTTAAATAACCACTACTTGGATGAACTGCATGGTAAAATGCATAGATAATAAGATTTTACTTACCGATAAATCTATTTCTCGGAGTCCGTAGTGGATGCTGGGGTTCCTGAAAGGACCATGGGGAATAGCGGCTCCGCAGGAGACAGGGCACAAAAAGTAAAGCTTTTTCCGATCAGGTGGTGTGCACTGGCTCCTCCCCCTATGACCCTCCTCCAGACTCCAGTTAGGTACTGTGCCCGGACGAGCGTACACAATAAGGGAGGATTTTGAATCCCGGGTAAGACTCATACCAGCCACACCAATCACACCGTACAACTTGTGATCTAAACCCAGTTAACAGTATGATAACAGCGGAGCCTCTGAAAGATGGCTTCCTTCAACAATAACCCGAATTAGTTAACAATAACTATGTACAATTTATGCAGATAATCCGCACTTGGGATGGGCGCCCAGCATCCACTACGGACTCCGAGAAATAGATTTATCGGTAAGTAAAATCTTATTTTCTCTATCGTCCTAGTGGATGCTGGGGTTCCTGAAAGGACCATGGGGATTATACCAAAGCTCCCAAACGGGCGGGAGAGTGCGGATGACTCTGCAGCACCGAATGAGAGAACTCCAGGTCCTCCTTAGCCAGAGTATCAAATTTGTAAAATTTTACAAACGTGTTCTCCCCTGACCACGTAGCTGCTCGGCAAAGTTGTAATGCCGAGACCCCTCGGGCAGCCGCCCAAGATGAGCCCACCTTCCTTGTGGAGTGGGCCTTTACAGATTTAGGCTGTGGCAGGCCTGCCACAGAATGTGCAAGTTGGATTGTGCTACAGATCCAACGAGCAATCGTCTGCTTAGACGCCGGAGCACCCATCTTGTTGGGTGCATACAATATAAACAACGAGTCAGATTTTCTGACTCCAGCTGTCCTTGCAATATATATTTTTAATGCTCTGACAACGTCCAGTAACTTGGAGTCCTCCAAGTCACTTGTAGCCGCAGGCACTACAATAGGCTGGTTCAGATGAAATGCTGACACCACCTTAGGGAGAAAATGCGGACGAGTCCGCAGTTCTGCCCTGTCCGAATGGAAAATCAGATATGGGCTTTTGTAAGATAAAGCTGCCAATTCTGACACTCTCCTGGCAGAAGCCAGGGCTAGAAGCATGGTCACTTTCCATGTGAGATATTTCAAATCCACCTTTTTTAGTGGTTCAAACCAATGAGATTTTAGGAAATCCAAAACCACATTGAGATCCCACGGTGCCACTGGAGGCACCACAGGAGGCTGTATATGCAGCACTCCCTTAACAAGGTCTGGACTTCAGGGACTGAAGCCAATTCTTTTTGAAAGAAAATCGACAGGGCCGAAATTTGAACCTTAATAGATCCCAATTTGAGACCCATTGACAATCCTGATTGCAGGAAATGTAGGAATCGACCCAGTTGAAATTCCTCCGTCGGAGCACTCCGATCTTCGCACCACGCAACATATTTTCGCCAAATTCGGTGATAATGTTGCACGGTTACTTCCTTCCTTGCTTTAATCAAAGTAGGAATGACTTCTTCCGGCATGCCTTTTTCCTTTAGGATCCGGCGTTCAACCGCCATGCCGTCAAACGCAGCCGCGGTAAGTCTTGAAACAGACAGGGACCCTGCTGAAGCAAGTCCCTCCTTAGAGGTAGAGGCCACGGATCTTCCGTGATCATCTCTTGAAGTTCCGGGTACCAAGTCCTTCTTGGCCAATCCGGAACCACTAGTATCGTTCTTACGCCTCTTTGCCGTATAATTCTCAATACTTTTGGTATGAGAGGCAGAGGAGGAAACACATACACCGACTGGTACACCCAAGGCGTTACCAGCGCGTCCACAGCTATTGCCTGCGGATCTCTTGACCTGGCGCAATACCTGTCCAGTTTTTTGTTGAGGCGAGACGCCATCATGTCCACCATTGGTCTTTCCCAACGGGTTACCAGCATGTGGAAGACTTCTGGATGAAGTCCCCACTCTCCCGGGTGAAGATCGTGTCTGCTGAGGAAGTCTGCTTCCCAGTTGTCCACTCCCGGGATGAACACTGCTGACAGTGCTATCACATGATTCTCTGCCCAGCGAAGAATCCTTGCAGCTTCTGCCATTGCACTCCTGCTTCTTGTGCCGCCCTGTCTGTTCACATGGGCGACTGCCGTGATGTTGTCCGACTGGATCAACACCGGTTTTCCCTGAAGCAGAGGTTCTGCCTGGCTTAGAGCATTGTATATTGCTCTTAGTTCCAGAATGTTTATGTGAAGAGACGTTTCCAGGCTCGTCCATACTCCCTGGAAGTTTCTTCCTTGTGTGACTGCTCCCCAGCCTCTCAGGCTGGCGTCCGTGGTCACCAGGATCCAATCCTGTATGCCGAATCTGCGGCCCTCCAATAGATGAGCACTCTGCAACCACCACAGAAGAGACACCCTTGTCCTTGGAGACAGGGTTATCCGCAGGTGCATCTGAAGATGCGACCCTGACCATTTGTTCAACAGATCCCTTTGGAAAATTCTTGCGTGGAATCTGCCGAATGGAATTGCTTCGTAAGAAGCCACCATTTTTCCCAGGACTCTTGTGCATTGATGTACAGACACCTTTCCTGGTTTTAGGAGGTTCCTGACAAGCTCGGATAACTCCTTGGCTTTTTCCTCCGGGAGAAAAACCTTTTTCTGAACCGTGTCCAGAATCATCCCTAGGAACAGCAGACGAGTTGTCGGCATTAACTGGGATTTTGGAATATTCAGAATCCACCCGTGCTGTTTTAGCACTTCCTGAGACAGTGCTAATCCCATCTCTAGCTGTTCTCTGGACCTCGCCCTTATTAGGAGATCGTCCAAGTATGGGATAATTAATACGCCTTTTCTTCGAAGAAGAATCATCATCTCGGCCATTACCTTTGTAAAGATCCGAGGTGCCGTGGACAATCCGAACGGCAGCGTCTGAAACTGATAGTGACAGTTTTGTACAACGAACCTGAGGTACCCCTGGTGTGAGGGGTAAATTGGAACGTGGAGATACGCATCCTTGATGTCCAAGGATACCATAAAGTCCCCCTCTTCCAGGTTCGCTATCACTGCTCTGAGTGACTCCATTTTGAACTTGAACTTCTTTATGTACAGGTTCAAGGACTTCAGATTTAGAATAGGCCTTACCGAGCCATCCGGCTTCGGTACCACAAAAAGAGTGGAATAATACCCCTTCCCTTGTTGCAGAAGAGGTACCTTGACTATCACCTGCTGAGAGTACAGCTTGTGAATGGCTTCCAACACCGTCTCCCTTTCGGAGGGGGACGTTGGTAAAGCAGACTTCAGGAAACGGCGAGGTGGATCTGTCTCTAATTCCAACCTGTATCCCTGAGATATTATCTGCAGGATCCAGGGATCTACTTGCGAGTGAGCCCACTGCGCGCTGTAATTTTTGAGACGACCCCCCACGGTCCCCGAGTCCGCTTGAGAAGCCCCAGCGTCATGCTGAGGCTTTTGTAGAAGCCGGGGAGGGCTTCTGATCCTGGGAAGGAGCTGCGTGTTGCTGTCTCTTCCCTCGACCTTTGCCTCGTGGCAGATATGAATAGCCCTTTGCTCTCTTATTTTTAAAGGAACGAAAGGGCTGCGGTTGAAAAGTCGGTGCCTTTTTCTGTTGGGGAGTGACTTGAGGTAGAAAGGTGGATTTCCCGGCTGTAGCCGTGGCCACCAAATCTGATAGACCGACTCCAAATAACTCCTCCCCTTTATACGGCAAAACTTCCATATGCCGTTTTGAATCCGCATCGCCTGTCCACTGTCGCGTCCATAAAGCTCTTCTGGCCGAAATGGACATAGCACTTACCCGTGATGCCAGTGTGCATATATCCCTCTGTGCATCACGCATATAAAGAAATGCATCCTTTATTTGTTCTAACGACAGTAAAATATTGTCCCTGTCCAGGGTATCAATATTTTCAATCAGGGATTCTGACCAAACTACCCCCGCACTGCCCATCCAGGCAGTCGCTACAGCTGGTCGTAGTATAACACCTGCATGTGTGTATATACTTTTTTGGATATTTTCCATCCTCCTATCTGATGGATCTTTAAGTGCGGCCGTCTCAGGAGAGGGTAACGCCACTTGTTTAGATAAGCGTGTTAGCGCCTTGTCCACCCTAGGAGGTGTTTCCCAGCGCTCCCTAACCTCTGGCGGGAAAGGGTATAATGCCAATAATTTCTTTGAAATTATCAGCTTTTTATCAGGGGCAACCCACGCTTCATTACACACGTCATTTAGTTCTTCTGATTCAGGAAAAACTATAGGTAGTTTTTTCATACCCCACATAATACCCTGTTTAGTGGTACCTGTAGTATCAGCTAAATGTAACGCCTCCTTCATTGCCAAAATCATATAACGTGTGGCCCTACTGGAAAATACGGTTGATTCGTCACCGTCACCACTGGAGTCATCGCCTGTGTCTGGGTCTGTGTCGACCGACTGAGGCAAAGGGCGTTTCACAGCCCCTGACGGTGTTTGAGTCGCCTGGACAGGCACTAATTGATTGTCCGGCCGTCTCATGTCGTCAAACGACTGCTTTAGCGTGTTGACACTATCCCGTAGTTCCATAAATAAAGGCATCCATTCTGGTGTCGACTCCCTAGGGGGTGACATCCTCATATTTGGCAATTGCTCCGCCTCCACACCAATATCGTCCTCATACATGTCGACACACACGTACCGACACACAGCAGACACACAGGGAATGCTCCTAACGAAGACAGGACCCACTAGCCCTTTGGGGAGACAGAGGGAGAGTTTGCCAGCACACACCAAAAGCGCTATATATATATCAGGGATAGCCTTATAATAAGTGCTCCCTTATAGCTGCTTTGTTATATCAAAATATCGCCATAAATGTGCCCCCCCCTCTCTGTTTTACCCTGTTTCTGTAGTGCAGTGCAGGGGAGAGACTTGGGAGCCGTCCTGACCAGCGGAGCTGTGAGAGGAAATGGCGCCGTGTGCTGAGGAGATAGGCCCCGCCCCTTTTCCGGCGGGCTCGTCTCCCGCTATTTAGAAAAATTAGGCAGGGGTTAAATATCTCCATATAGCCTCTAGGGCTATATGTGAGGTATTTTTAGCCTTTATAGGTACTCATTTGCCTCCCAGGGCGCCCCCCTCCCAGCGCCCTGCACCCTCAGTGACTGCCGTGTGAAGTGTGCTGAGAGGAAAATGGCGCACAGCTGCAGTGCTGTGCGCTACCTTTAGAAGACTGCAGGAGTCTTCAGCCGCCGATTCTGGACCTCTTCTGATTTCAGCATCTGCAAGGGGGCCGGCGGCGTGGCTCCGGTGACCATCCAGGCTGTACCTGTGATCGTCCCTCTGGAGCTTGATGTCCAGTAGCCAAGAAACCAATCCATCCTGCACGCAGGTGAGTTGACTCCTTCTCCCCTCAGTCCCTCGCTGCAGTGATCCTGTTGCCAGCAGGAATCACTGTAAAATAAAAAAACCTAGCTAAACTTTCTCTAAGCAGCTCTTTAGGAGAGCCACCTAGATTGCACCCTTCTCGGCCGGGCACAAAAATCTAACTGGAGTCTGGAGGAGGGTCATAGGGGGAGGAGCCAGTGCACACCACCTGATCGGAAAAAGCTTTACTTTTTGTGCCCTGTCTCCTGCGGAGCCGCTATTCCCCATGGTCCTTTCAGGAACCCCAGCATCCACTAGGACGATAGAGAAATATATTTTGATCCAGCTTGGGCCCCTAAAGATAATGGGTCCCCAAATTTTGCAGATTGCATGGGCATATGAATGGGAGTGCACCCTCCTGCTGCATGAATCAGATTCATTCACTGAGTCACTGAGTCTACACAGTGTACAACTGTCTCCCTCACTGGCAGACTCAGGATGAATCATGATTCATGACATGGATCAGGCACAGCAGCAGAGCACTCACTGACTGGTGAGTCGTGACTGCTCCCTCCCCCCTCCCACTGGGTGTCACCTGGTATAGCCTCTGGCCAATCACAACTAAAGACAGCAGAACACACTGACTGAAGGACACAGGACACAGAGTTTCCTCCCTCTGTCTGAGAGAAGCTGCTGCTGCTGCTGTCTCGACTCATGAAACAGTGAGTGACTCGAATCATTCATACTTCCTTATGATTCCAGTCACTGTGTTGAGACAGAGAGTCAGTAGCCATCTCTAGCTAACAGTCCAGACGTTTTACACAAGAGGAATAGGAGACAAATTTACAAGAGCGGTAAGTGCACAGGTCAGATCATGATAGTCAAATACTCTTATGCTATATAACTTCTATTTACTTCATGTCCTAATTACATATCCTGCAATAGTAGTAATTTAACTTTAGGGTGTGTGCAGTGTCTGCTGGTCTATCAGAGCAGATAAATCACATGGATAATACAGCCTCAGTGATGACATTGATGTGTGTATTAGTGTATGAGGTATAACAGGGATATAATATACAGTATAATACAGCTTAGTGATTACATTGTTGTGTGTGTATGAGGTATATAATATACAGTATAATACAGCTCAGGGATTATATTGTTGTGTGTGTATGAGGTATATAATATACAGTATAATACAGCTCAGGGATTATATTGCTGTGTGTATTAGTGTATGAGGTATAACAGGGATATAATATACAGTATAATACAGCTTAGTGATTACATTGCTGTGTGTATTAGTGGTATATAATACAGCTCTGTGATTACATTGTTGTGTGTGTGTGTGTGTGTGTGTGTGTGTGTGTGTGTGTGTGTGTGTGTGAGGTATATAATATACAGTATAATACAGCTCAGTGATTACATTGCTGTGTGTGTGTATATTACAGTGTATGAGGTATAACAGGGATATAATATACAGTATAATACAGATCAGTGATTACATTGCTGTGTGTGTATATTACAGTGTATGAGGTATAACAGGGATATAATATACAGTATAATACAGATCAGTGATGACATTGCTGTGTGTGTATATTACAGTGTATGAGGTATAACAGGGATATAATATACAGTATAATACAGATCAGTGATGACATTGCTGTGTGTGTGTGTATTACAGTGTATGAGGTATAACAGGGATATAATATACAGTATAATACAGCTCAGTGATTACATTGATGTGTGTATTAGTGTATGAGGTATAACAGGGATATAATATACAGTATAATACAGCTCAGGGATTATATTGCTGTGTGTATTAGTGTATGAGGTATAACAGGGATATAATATACAGTATAATACAGATCAGTGATGACATTGCTGTGTGTGTGTGTATATTACAGTGTATGAGGTATAACAGGGATATAATATACAGTATAATACAGCTCAGTGATTACATTGTTGTGTGTGTATGAGGTATATAATACAGCTCAGTGATTACATTGTTGTGTGTGTATGAGGTATATAATATACAGTATAATACAGCTCAGGGATTATATTGCTGTGTGTATTAGTGTATGAGGTATAACAGGGATATAATATACAGTATAATACAGCTCAGTGATTACATTGCTGTGTGTGTATGAGGTATATAATATACAATATAATACAGCTCAGTGATTACATTGCTGTGTGTGTATATATTACAGTGTATGAGGTATAACAGGGATATAATATACAGTATAATACAGCTCAGGGATTATATTGCTGTGTGTATTAGTGTATGAGGTATAACAGGGATATAATATACAGTATAATACAGCTTAGTGATTACATTGCTGTGTGCATTAGTGTATGAGGTATAACAGGGATATAATATACAGTATAATACAGCTTAGTGATTACATTGCTGTGTGTGTGTGTGTGTATTAGTGTATGAGGTATAACAGGGATATAATATACAGTATAATACAGCTTAGTGATTACATTGCTGTGTGTATTAGTGTATGAGGTATAACAGGGATATAATATACAGTATAATACAGCTTAGTGATTACATTGCTGTGTGTATTAGTGTATGAGGTATAACAGGTAAATAATATACAATATAATACAGCTCAGTGATTACATTGTTGCGTGTGTGTGTGTGAGGTATATAATATACAATATAATACAGCTCAGTGATTACATTGCTGTGTGTGTATGAGGTATATAATACAGTGATTACATTGCTGTGTGTGTATTAGTGTATGAGGTATAACAGGGATATAATATACAGTATAATACAGCTCAGTGATTACATTGTTGTGTGTGTATGAGGTATATAATATACAGTATAATACAGCTCAGGGATTATATTGCTGTGTGTATTAGTGTATGAGGTATAACAGGGATATAATATACAGTATAATACAGCTCAGTGATTACATTGCTGTGTGTATTAGTGTATGAGGTATAACAGGGATATAATATACAGTATAATACAGCTCAGGGATTATATTGCTGTGTGTATTAGTGTATGAGGTATAACAGGGATATAATATACAGTATAATACAGCTCAGTGATTACATTGCTGTGTGTATTAGTGTATGAGGTATAACAGGGATATAATATACAGTATAATACAGCTTAGTGATTACATTGCTGTGTGTATTAGTGTATGAGGTATAACAGGTAAATAATATACAATATAATACAGCTCAGTGATTACATTGTTGCGTGTGTGTGTGAGGTATATAATATACAGTATAATACAGCTCAGTGATTACATTGCTGTGTGTGTATGAGGTATATAATACAGCTCTGTGATTACATTGCTGTGTGTGTATTAGTGTATGAGGTATAACAGGGATATAATATACAGTATAATACAGCTCAGTGATTACATTGTTGTGTGTGTATGAGGTATATAATATACAGTATAATACAGCTCAGGGATTACATTGCTGTGTGTGTATATATTGCAGTGTATGAGGTATAACAGGGATATAATATACAGTATAATACAGCTCAGTGATTACATTGCTGTGTGTGTATGAGGTATATAATATACAATATAATACAGCTCAGTGATTACATTGCTGTATGTGTATATATTACAGTGTATGAGGTATAACAGGGATATAATATACAGTATAATACAGCTTAGTGATTACATTGCTGTGTGCATTAGTGTATGAGGTATAACAGGGATATAATATACAGTATAATACAGCTTAGTGATTACATTGCTGTGTGCATTAGTGTATGAGGTATAACAGGGATATAATATACAGTATAATACAGCTTAGTGATTACATTGCTGTGTGTATTAGTGTATGAGGTATAACAGGTAAATAATATACAATATAATACAGCTCAGTGATTACATTGTTGCGTGTGTGAGGTATATAATATACAGTATAATACAGCTCAGTGATTACATTGCTGTGTGTGTATGAGGTATATAATACAGTGATTACATTGCTGTGTGTGTATTAGTGTATGAGGTATAACAGGGATATAATATACAGTATAATACAGCTCAGTGATTACATTGCTGTGTGTGTATGAGGTATATAATACAGCTCAGTGATTACATTGTTGTGTGTGTATGAGGTATATAATATACAGTATAATACAGCTCAGGGATTATATTGCTGTGTGTATATTAACTCAGTCCTCAGGACTCCACACAGTGCATGTTTTGCAGGTCTGCTCACAGAATCTCAAGTAAAATAATTAACTCCACCTGCAGACCTTTTAAAATGTCTAAGTAATTAATACACCTGTGCACCTGCTGGGTAACCTGCAAAACATGCACTGTGTGGGGTAATGAGGACTGAGTTTGCAGACCTATGCTGTAAATGGTGTTGGGTGTAATATGAGGGGAGTGGGGTTTTGAATAATATATATGGTAATAGGGGGGGGGGTGTATTATGTAATATGGTGCTTTGTGTAAAATGTTGGATGAGGTGCTGTTTATAATGTAATGAATTATGGGCTAGATCACAGGTTCTCAAACTCTGTCCTCAGGACCCCACACGGTGCATGCTTTGCTGGTCTCCTCACAGAATCACAAGTAAAATACTTAGCTCCATCTGTGATCCTTTTAAAATGTGTCAGTGAGTAATTAATACACCTGTGCACTTGCTGGGTTACCTGCAAAACACGCACTGTGTGAGGTCCTGAGGACCGAGTTTGAGAACCCCTGGGCTAGATGCATCATCGCTAGGAAAGTGATAAAAAGGAGAGTGAAAAAGTGCCAGCCATTCAGCTCCTACCTGCCATTTTTCAAACACAGCCTGTGACATGGCAGGTAGGAGCTGAGTGGCTGGCACTTTTTTCACTCACCATTTTATCACTTTCCAAGCGATGATGTATCTAGCAGTGTGTGTGTGATATGGATTAGGTGTGTGTCGGAAAAAAAAAAATACCCCCACCATTACACACGCCTCCCCCACCATTACACACGCCTCCCCCACCATTACACACGCCTCCCCCACCATTACACACACACACCTACCCCACCATTACACACACACACCTACCCCACCATTACACACACACACACCTACCCCACCATTACACACACACACCTACCCCTCCAGTACACCTACCTACCCCTCCATTACACACCCCACCGTTACACACACACCTACCTACTCCACCATTACACACACGCCTACCTTACCCCTCCATTGCACACACGCCTACCTTACCCCGCCATTGCACACACGCCTACCTTACCCCGCCATTGCACACACACACGCCTACCTTACCCCGCCATTGCCCACACACACGCCTACCTTACCCCGCCATTGCACACACACACGCCTACCTTACCCCGCCATTGCACACACACACACACGCCTACCTTACCCCGCCATTGCACACACACACGCCTACCTTACCCCGCCATTGCACACACACACGCCTACCTTACCCCGCCATTGCACACACACACACGCCTACCTTACCCCGCCATTGCACACACACACACGCCTACCTTACCCCGCCATTGCACACACACACACGCCTACCTTACCCCGCCATTGCACACACACACACACACACACGCCTACCTTACCCCGCCATTGCACACACACACACGCCTACCTTACCCCGCCATTGCACACACACACACGCCTACCTTACCCCGCCATTGCACACACACACACGCACGCCTACCTTACCCCGCCATTGCACACAAACACACGCCTACCTTACCCCGCCATTGCACACACACACACGCCTACCTTACCCCGCCATTGCACACACACACACGCCTACCTTACCCCGCCATTGCACACACACACACGCCTACCTTACCCCGCCATTGCACACACACACACGCCTACCTTACCCCGCCATTACACACACACACGCCTACCTTACCCCGCCATCACACACACACACACGCCTACCTTACCCCGTCATTACACACACAGGCAAGTATGGGTGTAACAGTGATAATATGCTGTGATTACATTGGTGTGTATTAAAGTATTTCAGGCATAACATGGGAAATTTCCTGAGTTTTGATGAGTGTAAAAGGTTGGTTACTCTGTGCCAATTATTTGTCACTGTGTTTGTGTGTAAAAATATTTGTAAACCTTAAGATAGTGTTCCTATTACACCTATACACAGGTATAAGCTGCAAAATATTACAAGCCAGATGGTTTGGCGTACATGTGAAGCTTGGGCATTGGCAGACTCTTCGGATGTTAAGAGGCTCTTCACCAAACATCTAGCACATACCAACTTGACAGTAGATCGACATCATAGGGAAAAGACATGACAGAATATGTCTTGGCTCAAGACTGGTCACCCAGCTTGGATATGTGTAAATCGGTTGAGACACAAAGCAGTTCAAGGTGAAATATATTTCATTACATTAGTTCATTCTCCATGCCTTCACCATATTTATCCTGTCATTTTCAAAGCCTTGTATGATATAAATTACTATTTAGTATGTGCATTATACATCCTGGTTCTGTTTCCAAACAGGGAAGGACTACAAGACGGAAACTCTATAGAGACTCTAGAAAAATGACTTGCAGAACCTGCTAAGAGGTCCCTGTAAATGTAAAACAGAACAACACAAGTTGACTGCAAATGCAGATCACCATACTATTGGCATCAAGTAGAATACAATGGATAGATCATCGGAACAAGAAGAGGACCGAAAAGAGTAAGTTTGGCAAAGTACATTATTTTATTTTTTCTTTTGTGACCAGCTTCAACATTGATTCTCACCCAATTATTGCACATCCACTAAGGCAGGCATGTTCAAACTGCGACCCTCCAGCTGTTGTGAAACTACATATCCCAGCATGCCCTGACAGTTTTGCTGTCAGAGAATGCTAAAGCTGTGTCAGGGCATGCTGGATGTGTAGTTTCACAACAGCTGGAGGGCTGCAGTTTGGACATGCCTGCACTAAGGGCTCTTGAGTAACTCTATTTTAAGTAAATTTTCACCAGTGTCTGATTAGTCTCTCTTGTATACTGTGTATTTGTATAGGAAGACAGAAGGACTAATTTTAGCTTTTTATATTGTAGATTACAAAGAGCAGAGTCATAACTAGTCCTATTGTGGGCCCTAAGGCTAATGTTTGTAAGGCCCCCTAAGTAACTGTTTTAACTGTTTTAAAAACTTGCACCAGTGTCTGATTATGCTTAATGTCACTTGCAGTAACACTTAATTAGCCATTGCAATATATGCAAGTCCCAACAATGACACCTAACCATAAGTGTCCCAGGAAAGTCTGTCTTTTGTCTTTCTGTCTATGCAAACCCTTCTACAACTGACAACCGCCTACAACAGTTCTGTGTCATTTTTACTTGTGTTTATTTACGTATTATTGATCCAAAGTTTTTTTTTTTTCTGGTCCTACCCAGGTGGACTGTCCTCAATGCGTCCCTGACCACACTGCTGAGGCAGGAGGACCAGGGCTCCACGGCGATGTTGGTGGCCCACCCGACCCAACACGGACCAAGGAGTCTAACTTGTGAGTCGGATGGCTCGCAGTGAAACCCCGTCAAAATGACGTCCACTTTTTGACCTGACTTCCAGGATCTTTAGTTTCTTCTATGGAGTAGAAGACACTGGGTCTTCACTAGGACACCTGGAGCACTTTGGCGCTATTTGCAGTTTTACTGTACCAGCTGTGTACTTACATGTGCATGGCTTAATATTTGAGACAAGTGTATGCTACTGGTAGGATTAACCAGGAAGATTTTGGTGTCGGCGATATTGTTAGTTGCGGTGAATGTGAGAGACGGTACAGCCAATTGTCAAAATCATGCTCTGTCCCATGCTCAGTCTACCCCATCTGGCACCCCTGTCTGTTTGCCCCTCACCTTTAGAATGTAAGCTCTCATGAGCAGGGCCCTATTCCCTCATGTGCTTATCCTTTTCTTACTCTAATAATCCTCAACTGCTCAACTCCTGCAGTTTTTAGCCACCTTGATAGTTATCTCTGTGTCATCTGCCGATATAGCTATGTTTATTTACACTGTACTTGTCCTATCTGTCTTCAACTGTAAGTCACTGATTTCCAGTTTTGAGTATGTGCATATGTACTCTGTCATTGGGTGCTGTGGAACCCTTGTGGCACCATATAAATAAAGGAGAATAGGGGTAAATAGGTTTTTAAACACACTAAATGATCAGAGGATCTAAAATAGAAAAGCCAATGGCAAGGTAAAACAAACCCTAAAATGTATTAAATACATAAACAGCAAAAGAGTGAAGGAGTATAGGCACTTTAAAAGACAAGTTGGGCATCCTAATCAAAGACAGGAATGACATAGCAGAAAAATAAAACCGATCGGCAGCTTAAAGATAAACTGATAGTATTTTATCTGGAAGCTGTGCTCATTTCATGCAGACTGACAGTCTGCTACCACTTTGGGCAGAAAATTGGCTCCTGAAATGAAGGCATGCTGCCACCTTTTTGGGGGAGCTATGAAGCCAGGATTTGTTGGATCTGTGGAGGCTGGCTTGCACAAGTCCATGGGTTATGCAGCCAGCCAATGGTGATGCTGGTGATCTGATGCTGTGTCATAGGATGCAGCATGGATTACTAGAGTAAGCAGGAGGCAGCGCCATATTGGTGCTATTGCAAGCAGCAGCGACGGCAACTCCATTCTTATCTGAATCGGGCCCTCTGTTTCCTTCTCACTCCAGGTGAACTCCAAGTTTTGACCTCTCATTATTAGAGTGGCTCAGAACAGTTATTTCAGCATGCTATGTATACTTATATCCTTGGATTTTGTACAGGACATGGAAAAAACAATGGATTACTTTAAGAAACTTAAAGAAATGGGACAGGCACACCAGACAGTGGCTAATTATAAGTCTCAACAAGTTTTATATGGCAGAGCAGCACCGAGACAAGTGGCAAAACCAGATGTCATGAATTGCGTCCACACATGGAATAAAGTAAAGACCAAGAGAGCTGTCCAGAAAGGTGGAGTTATTTGACTGCCATGGAGAATATAAGTGCCAAAAAGGCATAAAGCCAATTCTGATAAGTCCCAGTAGGATGCCTTTGATTTAGTCTTTCAAAAGATCAACTACCTCTTCCATTGAACCATCCGTAAAAAAGATGTCTCATAGGAGATAATTTTGAATAAGTAAGACTCAAGTCTCCCCTTCATCCCCAGCACTCTGTATCCTGTGTCATCCTCTTTACTAGTTTCTACTTTAGGAATTTATCCTTTTAATATTTAATTAAGAATTGTGACTGAAAAGATTTTTTTTTTCCTTTCAGTTATGTCTATTTCCAGAAAATTGGGCCCATGTTCTTCCCAAACAATGCACAGGACAGTATATAGTTAATTTCAACAGGTGAAATGTTTCCAATGACTTGGCAAGATTCCACCAAAGGTGGGTGAAGAGGACTTGTATGTAACAGAACTACAGTATATTGATTGAATTTCATAAATGGGAGTGAGTTTATCATCTGGGATAAGCAACTTATTGTATTCATACTAGTTAGCATTTCCCATATTTCAATATTTTCTAAATTAAATCTGACACCTGTGACAAGCCAGAAAATGTTCTGTCATGGAAACCTGTGTCATCTTGGTAAACAGCTGATGATGAGGATATTTGCAAGGTATGTGGGAAGCAAAGAAACCAACATGGAAAGGTTTTAAATTATTCAATCTGGTGACTGAATCCTGTATGGTAAACAACCATTGCATCTGAGGAACAAGCTCAGCAATTGTCAAGGTAAATACTATATATTAGGTGGAAATGCACTAGAAATTTAATACAGGTTGAGTATCCCATATCCAAATATTCCGAAATACGGAATATTCCGAAATACGGACTTTTTTGAATGAGCGTGAGATAGTGAAACCTTTGTTTTCTGATGGCTCAATGTACACAAACTTTGTTTAATACACAAAGGTATTAATAATATTGTATTAAATGACCTTCAGGCTGTGTATATAAGGTGTATATGAAACATAAATGAATTGTGTGAATATACACACACTTTGTTTAATGCACAAAGTTATAAAAAATATTGGCTAAAATGACCTCAGGCTGTCTGTATAAGGTGTATATGTAACATAAATGCATTATGTGCTTAGATTTAGGTCTCATCACCATGATATCTCATTATGGTATCTAATTATTCCAAAATACGGAAAAATCCGATATCCAAAATACCTCCGGTCCCAAGCATTTTGGATAAGGGATACTCAACCTGTATAATTAAATAGAATAATACAATCCATATTCCCTCCCACATGTACACGCACACACTCATGTTAGGGTTTTTTTTTTTGGTGGGGGGGGGAAACCAAATAACCTACCAGTATATTCTTGGTTTGTGGGAGGAATCCGGAGTACCCGGAGGAAAACCATGCAAGTACAGGGAGAATATACAAACTCCACACAAGCCCATGTTGGGAATGGAAGTTATCATTGGTAACAAATTCTACATTATACATCAAAATAGACCAATTCACTTTATGAATTTATTTTTTCACACCTGTAGAGTATTGTCTGTGTTTTGTACTGTGTTTTATAGTCGTGCTCTTCAATTTTCTTCAGGTGTTTTTTGTTTTTTAAATTCTACAGGAAGTTTCCAGGCAAGGGCTCCAGAGAAGGCAAGTTGACCAATGACTGGATATGGACAAGGATATCCTGAGAGAAACATATCAGCCAATGCCTGCTCTATCTCAGCTGCTGACTGCATTTGCTATTTGCTGGAGTATATCCCATCCAGTTATTTCACCATAAGGAATATGGCCCATAATGATTTCAGAACATCCAAGTTGTGGACAACAGACCCAAATGGAAGCTATCATTGGTAACTAATTCTACATTATACATCAAAATAGCGCAAATCACTTTATGTATTTTTTTTTCACACCTGTAGAGTTTTATCTGTGTTTGTACTGTGTTTTATAGTCATGCTCTTAAATCTACTTCAGGTGGTTTTATTTATTTTTTCTACAGGAAATTTCCAGGCGAGGGATCCAGAGAAGGCAAGTTGTCGACACCCAAACAATCATTGGTCAAGGATATCCTGAGAATGAGGAACATATCAGCCAAATGAAAACCACAGCAACTAATATAAAACATGACAAAAGAGGCATTTTCTTTAAATTATTAATTTTCTTCTAACATTAAGCACTTGTGTTTTCTACTTTCTGATAGGGCAACTTCTGTTATTACTGGTGGCCACAGAAGACCTGATCTGAGGAAGAACTTCTATTTAATTATGATATTAAGTTATCTTTTGGAGGGATATGAGCAGACTTGGCATGGCTGAATGCTTTGGGTGGGGTTTACTGGTTTTTAATTTTTCTTATCTTTTAACAGTTTAAGGACAACACATCTGGAATTTCCTACCTGAGAGTAGTAATAGCAGACTCTAAAATTGATTTTAAGAATAGGCTAGATAATTTCCTAATGGACAACTCTATACAGTGTTACGGTGGGTAAACTGTGCATTATAGTAAAAAAAAAAAATAGAAGAGGAATAGACCTAACGGCTACAAATTCATCACAGCTATAACTAATCTTAAATATTACAGTGTAGGAAATCACTAACAGGTTGAACTCTATTGACAAATTGTCCAGCTATATAGGAATAGCCTGAGGTCATGGGGCATCTAACAATGATTGAGCACTTTGTGGAGAAGTGGATTGGGTTTTTATCTAATCAGTTCCTCAAGTGTTTCCTGCTGAACCATGCAACTGAACTAGTAAGTTGCATCTTTGTCAGTGCCCAACTCTATTTGCACAAACCTACAAGAACCTGACCAATTAGACCAGGAGAATCTAAACGGGGTTGGAGAGGTAGGTCTTTATGTAAAGCTATTTTTAAAACCTGATATATGGAAAGACATTTCATGCTGAATCCTACGAGACAGCATCAGATTACCTGCATCACCATTGGCTGGCTGTGTGATCCATGGAGATGTGCAAGCCGGCCTCCGCAGATCCATCAAATCCTGGCTTCATAACTCTCCCAAAAAGGTGTCAGCATGCCCCCAAATTGTCTGGTGTGTACTTGGTGATATGCGGTGGGGTGAGGCAGAGCCTTTCCTGTCATACTAACATATGCACCAGAGTTTCCACTGTGTAAAGAATATGTAAAATAGAGAATGTTTTGAAATATCTTTTGTATTCTAATAATTTTTAGAGTCAAATCTCTGCAGTAAAATTTATGGCAGGAGATGCAGTGCCTCACCTTGCAATCTTTTCTGCACCGTTCCGATCAAAACTTGCAATTTCCAGGGTAGTTATATGGCATCACAAAGGATCCACAGTGTCTGTTAAAGGTACATATCCAAATGAGCAAAATAAGAAAATGTGCTAGTAACATTTTACTAGAGTTTTACTAGACATTGCTGGAACTTTTTTCAGCAAAATATTTTCTGTAAGGTCTTATTATCCCAACCTAGAAAATCAGTGTGAACGGTGTTTTTTTGTTCAGTATGTAAGATAGGTCAGACTCCTGTGTGTCTGCCTCTTTTGAATATTTAAGATAAGACTGGGCCCATCTGTACCTTGATGCTAATTGTAGTAGTGTTTTTCAATCACTTATACAGTAAAACACCTTTACTTCTGGTGGCAAAAATTAGACACTTTAAAATGTAAAGTTTTTTTGACATCTATGCTTTAAGTTCTACCCTTGACTATCTGCTTTTTCTTCAATAGAACAAATTCCAGATTCAATTTTATTTGTAAATTAGCTCTGTGTAACCCAATCAGTCTGCTCTTAACTGTGACTGAGTTGACACCTTTCAGCCAATTACCCTACCAATACATTGTTTGTGTGGAGACAGCAGTTGACAAAATTGTTTATGGTTTTTCTTGTATATACAATCCAACATAAATGTGTAGCAAAGCAGATAGACATTATAGGAAGAGAACTCTACAAGACATATGTATTTGGATTAATTGTTATATTACAGTTTCTACTGTCATTTCCTTACAATAAAACTTTTTTTTTTTTTTATATTTATTCAACTAATGAGTGAGACCTAGTTTGTTCAACTTTCTATACTTAATGTTTGGACACTTTCTGACCATGTTTTCTGTAGAAGGATTTTGTTCCTGAAGAGATTTAAAATCGCAGGTGCTCTTGCAATCCAATATCATGTCTGAGTGTATACATTCAATATCCTAGCAGTCAGGATCCCAGTGCATGAGATACTTGCACCAAAATAACAACACTTCGGATTGCTGTTTATTGAAGTGTTTCAGGCATAACATGGATATACAGTGCAGTATAATGCAATCGGGGATTATATTGCTGTTTTATATTAGTGTATGGTTTGGCTGACTGATCTCCTGACTGCCGGTTAGCTTGGACATCAGGATACTGGCAGGGAGGGGCGAGTGCAGCAAGCCCTTTGCGGGCTTGCTGCAGGGCCGGCTCTACCATTAGGCAGCTTTAGGCGGCTGCCTAGGGGTGCCAGCTCCTGGGGGGCGCCACTGAATTCATCTAGCAAAAAACTGAAGGCTGTCTCTGTATGCGGCCTCCTCCTTTTACACCGCGTTGGCTGCTGCTGTGGGTCTAATCAAGTGTAGCTACCACTATCAGGCTGTACCACATAGTGTCTCAGTGCTTCCTCTGCGCCGACATGAGTAACAAGTCATGTGAAGGCACATAGGATGTGGATGTAACTATGGCTCCCGAGGGGCACCCCCATGGCTGCTCCTAATAGCCCTGATGCACCTCCTGCAGGGGGCACCGGGTTGAAGCTTTGCCTAGGGTGCATAGATACCTTGCATCGGCCCTGGCTTGCTGCACTCGTCATGCTGCAGGCTCAGTGGCAACCTGTGGTCGCCACAGGTTCTAGTCTGACTCTATGGGTTTGTGGAAATAGTACCTGTTGGTCAGCATGCCAACCATCGAGATAGTGAGGGGGTGGGATTTTTGGAGAGGTCATGTGACCGTCGGTCTGCTGACTGCCACTCACCTGAATTTCTATGAGGTATATAATGGATAATATACAGTATAATTCATATCAGGCATTACATAGGTGTGTATTACAGTATAGAAAGGGGGCCAATTTATCAAACGATCCTTATGTTTTTTTTTATTATTAAATTTTACCAAGGATGATTGCATATTGCAATGCAATCTGGATGCTAATATAGTACCCAGATCTCATTGCAAATGCAATCACTGCTAAATAAGCCCCAATAAAGACTAAGGAAGAGAAAGTAGTTTTTTTTTTTTTTTTATCTTTTGGTTCTAGGGGGATGGGTGCATTCTTTCAAGCACCTTATAGCTCTCTGAAAACATGTACAAGTTTCATTTTCATCATGGGGAACAAGAAAAGAAAGTAAGTATTTACAGCTCTGTAAATGTACATTTTCTTCAAATTAATGTGTCTGGTTTCTTGTATGGAAAGAGTACACTGAAATGTATTTGTGTTTTTATGGTTTATTTATATATTTTCTGTGTAAAAACTAGGCATTTTGAGGTGTATTAGTGTATGGCCTGTGTGTGTGTATGTGTGTGTGTGTGTGTGTGTGTGTGTGTGTGTATATGTGTATGTATATATAATATAAAATTTATATATATATTATTATAATATATTTTTCAACCCTCTTTGAACCTTTAATTCTTTGTAAGGCTATTCATATGCCTATCCCATGCATGTTTTAAATTGCTCTACAGTCTTGGCCTCTACCACCTCTGATGAGAGGCTATTCCACTTATCCACTACCCTTCCTGTGAAGTAATTGTTTCTTATTTCCCCTGAACCCCCCCTCCAGTCTCACTGTATGTCCTTGTTCTAATTCTTATCTCCCTTTTGAAGAATGTTTCCCTTTCAGCCAATTACCCTGGAGAAAAGATCTGTTTCTTTAGAGGCAGCAGTAGGCAAAATTGTTCATGGTTTTATCTTGTATATTTTATGAGCCCATTTTATGTTCTGTAGGGAGGTGGATAGTCTGAGGGGAAATCCAATTCAATCCCACATAAATGTGTAACAAAGCAGACATTATAGGGAAAACTTTTTTTTACAAGACGTATGTATTATATTTGGCTTAATTGTTATATTACTGTTTCTACTGTAATGTCCTTACAATAAAACTTTGTAATATTTAAACAACTAATGTATGAGATGGTTTGTACAACTTTCTACACTTACTGCACTGGCATATCTATAATGGGTGCAGTGTGTGCACTGCACATGGGCCCCTGGTTCCAGAGGGGGCACACACTGCACCCATTTCTTCTAAATGCTTACCTTTTTCTGGTGTCCCAGATGTGGGTCCCCTCCTCCCACAAGTCCGTAGCTGGCAGCAGCACTAGAGACTCTGGCACAGTGCCAGTCTACAGCACATGCACAGGTCTCTTAAAATTGGCCACTGCAATATTTTGGAGACTTGTGCATGAGTTGTAGACTCTGGCACTGTGCCAGTCTGGGTGTAGTATGGCTGACCGCCGGTCAGCTTTCCAACGCCGGGATCCTGGCAGCATACCGACGCCGGGATCCTGGCGGGGAGGGTCGAGTGCAGCAAGCCCCTTGCGGGCTCGGTGGCGACCTGCGGTCGCCACAGGTTCTATTCCCACTCTATGGGTGTCGTGGACACCCACGAGTGGAAATAGTCACTGTTGGTAAGCATGCCAACCATCGGGAAAGTGAGCTGCTGGGCTCGTGGAGGAGGTCATGTGACTGTCAGTCAGCTGACCAGCGGTCACATGAATACCACCCACCAGTCTCTAGCGCTCAGACAGAGCTGCCGGCTATGGGATGAGAGAGGAGGGGGCCCGCACGCAGAGACTGCACATGGGTCCCATCCTCTCTAGATACACCCCTTACTTAATGTTTGGACATTTTCTGACCATGTGTTCTGTAAAACCACTGCAGACCCAAATGGACTGTGACAGTGCGGAAGAATATGCACACAGCTGGAATGTATTCCAAGCATTCTATGCGTACACCATTAATAAAGGGTTTCAGGAATTATTTGGTGAAGACATTGGAAGTGTGCAACAGCAAACAAGAGGTAATGCCTTTTTTTTTTTTTTTCCTGCATATACTTTCCATTTCCAATTACATGGGGTAACATGTAAAGCCAATCTCCACTGTTATCACCCTGATGTGTTACTGCCCTTAGGTAATATATTAAGGCAAATATTTTGCCTCCGTGGCTCCCAAGGTCTTTACCCATTTGCAAGGAAACAATGTGTTTGTGTGTGTTTTTTATTTTTATATAAACAGCATGTCTTGCAGTCAGTAACAATTTGATTCTCATACCATTGTAGTACAGTATTACTCATCTAATAAAGTCAGCTGACTATTTTGCCAAACTTAATTCTCCCCTTTGCTTTATATACAGGTGGAAAATGTTGCACGGTATTTGTATTTCATGGACCCACAAAAAGCTTCCATGGAGTTTGTGGAGAACATAGAAAAAACTAATCTCTACTTCACAAAGCTTGGAGAAACAGGTCTCTGTAGCCAAACACAATTTAATTATTTAAAAAGTATACGGAGATTTATACAATATCAGACAACAGCCACCAATCTTGGAGCAACTGATCCACAGCTATTTCAAGCCTGCAGACATTTTCTTAAAGTAATCAATGCAATTCAGAAAAAACTGTGTAAAGGTGTATCGAGGGAAAAGGTCATCAAAAAGTAAGATCAACCAATTTGAATGTCATGTCAGTTACTATGATCTCCTCCATTTGTACCTTTTTGAACTTGTACCGGTTGAGATTGGACTTTATATTAATTTGTGATCTTTCATTTTACTTCAATCATTTTTTAATCAACCTTTTAATCATATGATCTGCAGGTACAAAAGATTGACAAAAGATCCATTGCAGCCACTGGATTGTAATCAGCTACTAGATGTTGCAAAACCAGATTTCCTGAATTGCATCTACAGGGCTGATATCGGTGATAAACTGTTGGTCAAAGATAAGATCTGTATTCTGTACTATCTAGAGGCATTACTTATCTTGAAACACCTCCAAAGACCTGGAGTGGTTGCTAATATGACTGTAAGCAATATTTGATATTGATTATTGAAACTTACAATATTAATGTTAAATATAAAGTATAAATGTGATATTTAATGTTGATATTGAATCCTCATGTTCTCAGGTTGAGGAATGGCATGAAAGGGTTCGTCACACCTTCACATCAGAATGTATTTCCGAAATCCTTGTTATCATAGGAGTTAAAAACCATAAAACTGCTGCAAATCAAGTG
Source organism: Pseudophryne corroboree (assembly GCF_028390025.1). Classification (NCBI taxonomy): domain Eukaryota; kingdom Metazoa; phylum Chordata; class Amphibia; order Anura; family Myobatrachidae; genus Pseudophryne; species Pseudophryne corroboree. Next base: position 51,125,303 of record NC_086446.1, on the reverse strand, counting down.
GAGACGTTTGCGCTCACAGAAGAAGAAGAAATGGTATGTATGTATCATTGTGTTTTACAGTTGGAAACAGTGATAAAACAAAACTGGGTACTAACAGATTGACGTAGAGGTAGGAGGGCCCTGCTCACAAGCTTACAGCCTATAGGGAAATAGGCATTGATACACGAGGATAGATTTTAGATCAAAATGATAGAATATGAGCTTTAAAAGAAAATTAAAATATTAATGAATATTAACACCATTATTTCTATTTAATATAATATATTTAATATAATATAATATATTTAATATATTATAATATAATATTTTTTTATTTTATTTCCCCCCTAGTGGTTCAAAACTTATTTTGATGTGGTACGGCCTTCATTAGTAAAAGAAGATAATCCCCAAGAAGCATTTTTTATATCAACATCGGGAAATAAAATATATAAAGTTTCTAACGACCTTCGTCACTTTCATGTAAAGTAAGTAGTCTGGTAAGTTATACACATTTATGGTGGCCCAAATATAGTAACTATGCAGTTAATTGTAATATTTATGGTGTAATTTAACTGTAAAATATAATCTAGATTAATTTTGTGTAATATTATACACCTGCCTATTTTTAGTGCACTAGATACTAGACACAATAACGTACTGAGTTTGTCAACAGATACTGATCACATACCTTCACATTGCCACCCATTATCTGCCCACACACAACACATATGGCAGCATGTCCTGTAGTTATGAAGGCAGTAAACAAACTTGACAATAGATAAATATTAAGTTTTTGTAACCTAAATATATTTTTCCTATAACACTTTCTAGGCATAGACTGCAAAATATTACAAGCCAGATGGTACGGAGGGCATGTGAAACTTGGATTTTATCTCAGTACTCTGATGTTCAGAAGAGTCTCTTTGCCAAATATCTGGGACATACCAACTTGACAGCAGATCGACATTATAGGGAAAAGACATTACATAACATATGTCTTGGCTCAAGACTGGTCACCCAGCTTGGATATAAGAGTGAAGGAGTGGACACACAAAAAAGTTCAGGGTGAATTCCTTATTTCATTACATCAGTTCATTCTCCATGCCTTCACTATTGTATCCTGTATTTTCTGAAGCCTTGTATCTGTTATAATTTCTTTTTTTCTTTTTTTTTTTCAATCATATGTATTGTACGTCTTATTTTTTCAAGCAGGGAAGAACTTCAAGACCAATCATTGTCACATTGGCATCACTGTAAAAAAGAAAGGAAAGATCGACACTATAAGAAGAGAGTAAAGAATATAATCAGTAAGTATAACTGGTCCTCATTCGGTAACAATTGCAGATTGATATAAAGGGCTATCTTCACAAAAGGCCCTCATTCAGTAAAGGGCCCTATACACGGGAGAGGTGCGCTGAGCGATGCAGGGGAGGATGGGGAGCTGCTCATTTCACCCAGCGGGTGAAATGGGTGACGTGCTAGATTGAGCCTGCATGCAGGCCAATCTAGCACTGGCGATAGCGACGTTCAGGGCTGCACATCGTTATCGCTGAGGGGGATACACACGAGTGATCTGTGCGAAAAATCTAAGCAATCTGGTCAGATTGCTTAGATTTTAAGCATGGATCTCTCTGGGTAACCCCCTTTTAGGGTTGCTCTTTTTATAAACGACCAAACAGCCACTGTTCGGCAATCTGCACACTCGCTTTGCATTGCACGTTCGCAAATATTCATTATTCAATCACAAGATTGACAGCATTTGGCATTTATGGAGTGGTTACGGACCCTTTTTGTAGCAGTGGTTGGGACAGGTGCGGTTACTAGACGGTTGCTAAATGAGGGCCATTATTAAATTTGTATGCGATAAGCATCAACATTGCCAACATCTCATTGCACATCCACTAATATTTATATAAAATAGTTATATGCTCATGAAAAAAAAATTAGAAAACTTTGATTTAGATGTTTGTTTACTTTTTTTTAAAGTATCTAGAAGAAACTTGTGCAAATTATTTTATTTTTTTATTATCCAACAGGGGCATTCCCAGCACAGCGCCCATCAATTGTCAAGTTAACAAAGTACATAAAAAAAAAAAAATGGAAATTTAGTGTAAATGAGGTAAAACTTCTTGTGGAAACATGGAAGCCCAGGCCATTTCAGTGTTGGAAACACTGCAAGGATTTGAAAAAACATATCCGCTTGCAGAATTGGAAAGGGCTGAAAACTACCACAGATAAAGAAAGTGGAAGAAAGAAAGTGAAGTCTAAGAGGGCTTTCCTTAAAGGGGAAGCAATATGTGACTTCCATGGAGAACAGATAGGTGCCAAAAAAGGCAGAAAAATGCAAAAAAATAAAAAGAACTGTCATGACCTCTATTTTTATAAGGATACAGAAGGCAAGTCATGGTGTATCAATCCATCCTGTACATGCCACACTCGGACATATTCCAAATTAATGTGGAAATCCAGTACAGAATTTAATGTGATCCCAACATACACAACCAAATTTGGTATTCTCCTCCTAGCTGCAGAAAACATTCCAGCCAATCAGAATTTAAAATATTATGTTGAAAAATAGGTTGGCAATAATCAATGTTATCTTTTTATTATGATTCTTTTTACTATTGTTTGTCCTCAAACACTGGACTAATGACAGGTCAGTTCTGCTGTGTAGCTTGAATACATAGAAAGCTTCGAATAGTTCAGAACAAATAACCACTCAATTGTTTGCAAAGTGTATGTCTTTATGTATGTAAATAAAATTATATATTCCTTATCGGCTTTCCCGTGTTTGATATTAATGGTTTAGAGACAAATGCAGGATTTCTAGAGGGGTTTTCTAAATGCTTGATTTTATGGTAAGTGTAGCCAGCCCATGAATGACATTACCATGTAACAAGTTAAAGTCTGCTTCAAAGTGCAGTGTATGTTAAACATCAGACATATACAGGGCCAAACGATCAAAGTAACCTGTTATATGTGGCAGTAGGGCCATCCATACACTGTCCTATGTATGTAATACGTAAGACATCTAAAATCATACCTCTCCAGGAGGGACAAAATGCTCTGCTTCTGGACTTAATTTATGATTGCCAGAACCTGTTTTGAACAGGTTAACAGATAAGAAAGGTGTTTTAACACAAGTGATGCCAATCTTAAATTAAGAGGAACGTCCAGGAGAAGAGCATTATGTCCCTCCTGGAGAGGGTCATGTTAGGAGGTAAGTAAAGAGAAGGGACATACACAGGGGCTGCAGTATATACATGTGGGCATTATACATGGTTGCAGGAGTCAGGTGAGATACTGGAGGTAGGATTCAGAGGTTGGGAGTTGGGGACAGGAGGTGCTGGGGGCTTTGGTTACACAAATATTGTGTTTAACTGGTGAATGAGCAGGGGTGTATCTAGGGGTCCGATCGCCCCTGGCAAAGTCATCCCCCCCCCCCCCCCCCCTTCCTTCTCAAGTGCGCACACACACATTTGAAATAAGGAAGGCATGTCAAAAAAGGAATGTGGCCTTGTGGGGAAGGGGAATGACCACACAACAGTACCACCAATTCAAATTATGCCACTCAGTAGCACATTACACTGCACAGTAGTGTCCAATACTCGCATTACAACACACAGTAGTGTCTCTTATTTATGTAATGCCACACAGTAGTACCCCGATAGAAAACACCTTCTATACAGGGCATATGGGGAATGGAAATGTGGACCAGTGCTAATAAATGTATTAGTAATTTTATATGAGGAATGCGTTCAAACCACATTTGCCATTAGTATATCTGATACTGCCCATAGGCGCACATATACACTTACATACATAGTCTCACACAAAACAAATACATATGATATACAGTACAGTCACACATACAGTATACACAAATACAGTCACATACATACTGTACATACTCTAGCTACACACTTATTCACATACATGGTCACACACACAAATACAGTAGATACTTACACACACAAACATACATATATACATAGTTGCACACATACATAAATTCAGTCACAGACAGACTATATAGTGTCTCCCCCACATTACAGACAGGGTACGCTGACCGCATATACTTTAGTAGCTTGTTGTCCTCTCTCCCTCTTCTCCATGCTGCTGCGCTGCCTGGCAGTGAGTGCCGTGTAGCCTCACCCCCGTGCTTCAACTTCGTCCACTGCCATAGCCCAATGCAGGGCAGTGCAGTCCTGTGCCTCGACCCCCCCCCCCCCCCCCAACTAACCATAATCCAGCTCTGACTGGTGACTGTCACTGCCGGCACAAGTGTACAGCGGCACAGAACCGCACTAGTGATCAATCAGACTTAAAGTAAACTACAGCTCCTAGCAGCCCTAGAGCTGCTTGGAGCTGTAGTTTATGTTGAGTCTGATTACAAGTGAGGTGCAGTGCGCTGCTGCCGGACACTGGTGCCGGCACTAACATACAGTTACCAAGTCTGACAATTCTACTTGGTTCTACCCCCTGGCCATGGATGGCACTGCCGGACGGTGCCCCCTCCTTGCCAGGTGCCACTGGTGAGTGCCATCCTGGCTGATAGGTAGATACATCCTTGGTCACCAGGAAGCCACAGACCAGGATGCCACAGGCTGAGAGTTATTCAGTGGCAGGAGCAAGCTCCCCAGCAGCGCAGAGTATATCAGGATACGAGTGATGTGTCAGCGAGGACAGGGCTGCAGGCGACCTGGGCAGTGTCATGATGTGAGGATAGAAAGAGGCTCACCTGGAAGCCACAGACCAGGATGCCACAGGCTGAGAGTTATTCAGTGGCAGGAGCAGGCTCCCCAGCAGCGCAGAGTATATCAGGAGTAGAGTTATATGTTGGTAAGGACAAGGCTCCATGTGAAAGGGGCAGTGACATGATGTGATTATTAGGGGAATGTGGTCACCAGGACGCCAAAGGCTGAGAGGTACACAGAGGGAGGATCAGTGTTTCCAGCAGCAAAGATCAGAATCCCCAGTCTGCATCATCCTTTTCCCTCTGCCACCATAGGCAACATACACCTGCCACCCCATCCTGCTCCTTTCTCCCCAACAATCACCCAAGTACCTGTCCCACATCATGCAACCCGCTATTTTAGCTTTTTGGAGAAAATTTCCCTTTGGCTATCTTGGAAAATCTAAGAGATCAGCAATTTTGATGGAAATAGGAGCAGACATAGATTTACCTTTATCTTGGAATAGATGACAAAAAGCAGCACAGAGGATAACAGGAGACGAGTGATGTGTCAGCGAGGACAGGGCTGCAGGTGACCTGGGCAGTGTCATGATGTGAGGAGAGAAAGAGGGCAACAGGAAGCCACAGACCAGGATGCCACAAGCTGAGAGTTATTCAGTGGCAGGAGCAGGCTCCCCAGCAGTGCAGAGTATGTCAGGAGTAGATTATGTGTTGGTAAGGACAAGGCTCTATGTGAAAGGGGCAGTGACATGATGTGATTATTAGGGGAATGTGGGCACCAGGGCGCCATAGGCTCAGAGGTACACAGAGGGAGGATCAGTGTTTCCAGCAGCAAAGATCAGAATCCCCAGTCAGCATCATCCTTCTCCCTCTGCCACCCTAGGCAACATACACCTGCCACCCCATCCTGCTCCTTTCTCCCCAACAATCACCCAAGTACCTGTCCCACATCATGCAACCCGCTATTTTAGCTTTTTGGAGAAAATTTCCCTTTGGCTATCTTTGAAAATCTGAGAGATCGACAATTTTGATGGAAATAGGAGCAGACATAGATTTACCTTTTTCTTGGAATAGATGACAAACAGCAGCACAGAGTATATCAGGATACGAGTGATGTGTCAGCGAGGACAGGGCTGCAGGCGACCTGGGCAGTGTCATGATGTGAGGATAGAAAGAGGCTCACCTGGAAGCCACAGACCAGGATGCCACAGGCTGAGAGTTATTCAGTGGCAGGAGCAGGCTCCCCAGCAGCGCAGAGTATATCAGGAGTAGAGTTATATGTTGGTAAGGACAAGGCTCCATGTGAAAGGGGCAGTGACATGATGTGATTATTAGGGGAATGTGGTCACCAGGACGCCAAATGCTGAGAGGTACACAGAGGGAGGATCAGTGTTTCCAGCAGCAAAGATCAGAATCCCCAGTCAGCATCATCCTTCTCCCTCTGCCACCCTAGGCAATATACATCTGCTACCCCAGCCTGCTCCTATCTCCCCAACAATCACCCAAGTACCTGTCCCACATCATGCAACCCGCTATTTTAGCTTTTTGGAGAAAATTTCCCTTTGGCTATCTTTGAAAATCTGAGAGATCGACAATTTTGATGGAAATAAGAGCAGACATAGATTTACCTTTTTCTTGGAATAGATGACAAAAAGCAGCAGAGAGTATATCAGGAGTAGAGTTATGTGTTGGTAGAGACAAGGCTCCATGTGAAAGGGGCAGTGACATGATGTGATTATTAGGGGAATGTGGTCACCAGGACGCCAAAGGCTGAGAGGTACACAGAGGGAGGAGCAGTGTTTCCAGCAGCAAAGATCAGAATCCCCAGTCAGCATCATCCTTCTCCCTCTGCCACCCTAGGCAACATACATCTGACTCCCCATCCTGCTCCTTTCTCCCCAACAATCACCCAAGTACCTGTCCCACATCATGCAACCCGCTATTTTAGCTTTTTGGAGAAAATTTCCCTTTGGCTATCTTTGAAAATCTAAGAGATCGACAATTTTGATGGAAATAAGAGCGGACATAGATTTACCTTTTTCTTGGAATAGATGACAAAAAGCAGCAGAGAGTATATCAGTAGACGAGTGATGTGTCAGCGAGGACAGGGCTGCAGTCGACCTGGGCAGTGTCATGATGTGAGGATAGATAGAGGATCACCTGGAAGCCACAGACCAGGATGCCACAGGCTGAGAGTTATTCAGTGGCAGGAGCAGGCTCCCCAGCAGTGCAGAGTATGTCAGGAGTAGAGTTATGTGTTGGTAAGGACAAGGCTCCATGTGAAAGGGGCAGTGACATGATGTGATTATTAGTGGAATGTGGGCACCAGGGCGCCATAGGCTGAGAGGTACACAGAGGGAGGAGCAGTGTTTCCAGCAGCAAAGATCAGAATCCCCAGTCAGCATCATCCTTCTCCCTCTGCCACCCTAGGCAACATACATCTGACTCCCCATCCTGCTCCTTTCTCCCCAACAATCACCCAAGTACCTGTCCCACATCATGCAACCCGCTATTTTAGCTTTTTGGAGAAAATTTCCCTTTGGCTATCTTTGAAAATCTGAGAGATCGACAATTTTGATGGAAATAGGAGCGGACATAGATTTACCTTTTTTCTTGGAATAGATGACAAACAGCAGCACAGAGTATATCAGGATACGAGTGATGTGTCAGCGAGGATAGGGCTGCAGGCGACCTGGGCAGTGTCATGATGTGAGGATAGAAAGAGGCTCACCTGGAAGCCACAGACCAGGATGCCACAGGCTGAGAGTTATTCAGTGGCAGGAGCAGGCTCCCCAGCAGCGCAGAGTATATCAGGAGTAGAGTTATATGTTGGTAAGGACAAGGCTCCATGTGAAAGGGGCAGTGACATGATGTGATTATTAGGGGAATGTGGGCACCAGGACAGCCAAAGGCTGAGAGGTACACAGAGGGAGGAGCAGTGTTTCCAGCAGCAAAGATCAGAATCCCCAGTCTGCATCATCCTTTTCCCTCTGCCACCCTAGGCAACATACACCTGCCACCCCATTCTGCTCCTTTCTCCCCAACAATCACCCAAGTACCTGTCCCACATCATGCAACCCGCTATTTTAGCTTTTTGGAGAAAATTTCCCTTTGGCTATCTTGGAAAATCTCAGAGATCAGCAATTTTGATGGAAATAGGAGCAGACATAGATTTACCTTTATCTTGGAATAGATGACAAAAAGCAGCACAGAGGATAACAGGAGACGAGTGATGTGTCAGCGAGGACAGGGCTGCAGGTGACCTGGGCAGTGTCATGATGTGAGGAGAGAAAGAGGGCAACAGGAAGCCACAGACCAGGATGCCACAAGCTGAGAGTTATTCAGTGGCAGGAGCAGGCTCCCCAGCAGTGCAGAGTATGTCAGGAGTAGATTATGTGTTGGTAAGGACAAGGCTCTATGTGAAAGGGGCAGTGACATGATGTGATTATTAGGGGAATGTGGGCACCAGGGCGCCATAGGCTCAGAGTTACACAGAGGGAGGATCAGTGTTTCCAGCAGCAAAGATCAGAATCCCCAGTCAGCATCATCCTTCTCCCTCTGCCACCCTAGGCAACATACACCTGCCACCCCATCCTGCTCCTTTCTCCCCAACAATCACCCAAGTACCTGTCCCACATCATGCAACCCGCTATTTTAGCTTTTTGGAGAAAATTTCCCTTTGGCTATCTTTGAAAATCTAAGAGATCGACAATTTTGATGGAAATAAGAGCGGACATAGATTTACCTTTTTCTTGGAATAGATGACAAAAAGCAGCAGAGAGTATATCAGTAGACGAGTGATGTGTCAGCGAGGACAGGGCTGCAGTCGACCTGGGCAGTGTCATGATGTGAGGATAGATAGAGGGTCACCTGGAAGCCACAGACCAGGATGCCACAGGCTGAGAGTTATTCAGTGGCAGGAGCAGGCTCCCCAGCAGTGCAGAGTATGTCAGGAGTAGAGTTATGTGTTGGTAAGGACAAGGCTCCATGTGAAAGGGGCAGTGACATGATGTGATTATTAGTGGAATGTGGGCACCAGGGCGCCATAGGCTGAGAGTTACACAGAGGGAGGAGCAGTGTTTCCAGCAGCAAAGATCAGAATCCCCAGTCAGCATCATCCTTCTCCCTCTGCCACCCTAGGCAACATACATCTGACTCCCCATCCTGCTCCTTTCTCCCCAACAATCACCCAAGTACCTGTCCCACATCATGCAACCCGCTATTTTAGCTTTTTGGAGAAAATTTCCCTTTGGCTATCTTTGAAAATCTGAGAGATCGACAATTTTGATGGAAATAGGAGCGGACATAGATTTACCTTTTTTCTTGGAATAGATGACAAACAGCAGCACAGAGTATATCAGGATACGAGTGATGTGTCAGCGAGGATAGGGCTGCAGGCGACCTGGGCAGTGTCATGATGTGAGGATAGAAAGAGGCTCACCTGGAAGCCACAGACCAGGATGCCACAGGCTGAGAGTTATTCAGTGGCAGGAGCAGGCTCCCCAGCAGCGCAGAGTATATCAGGAGTAGAGTTATATGTTGGTAAGGACAAGGCTCCATGTGAAAGGGGCAGTGACATGATGTGATTATTAGGGGAATGTGGGCACCAGGACAGCCAAAGGCTGAGAGGTACACAGAGGGAGGAGCAGTGTTTCCAGCAGCAAAGATCAGAATCCCCAGTCTGCATCATCCTTTTCCCTCTGCCACCCTAGGCAACATACACCTGCCACCCCATCCTGCTCCTTTCTCCCCAACAATCACCCAAGTACCTGTCCCACATCATGCAACCCGCTATTTTAGCTTTTTGGAGAAAATTTCCCTTTGGCTATCTTGGAAAATCTAAGAGATCAGCAATTTTGATGGAAATAGGAGCAGACATAGATTTACCTTTATCTTGGAATAGATGACAAAAAGCAGCACAGAGGATAACAGGAGACGAGTGATGTGTCAGCGAGGACAGGGCTGCAGGTGACCTGGGCAGTGTCATGATGTGAGGAGAGAAAGAGGGCAACAGGAAGCCACAGACCAGGATGCCACAAGCTGAGAGTTATTCAGTGGCAGGAGCAGGCTCCCCAGCAGTGCAGAGTATGTCAGGAGTAGATTATGTGTTGGTAAGGACAAGGCTCTATGTGAAAGGGGCAGTGACATGATGTGATTATTAGGGGAATGTGGGCACCAGGGCGCCATAGGCTCAGAGGTACACAGAGGGAGGATCAGTGTTTCCAGCAGCAAAGATCAGAATCCCCAGTCAGCATCATCCTTCTCCCTCTGCCACCCTAGGCAACATACACCTGCCACCCCATCCTGCTCCTTTCTCCCCAACAATCACCCAAGTACCTGTCCCACATCATGCAACCCGCTATTTTAGCTTTTTGGAGAAAATTTCCCTTTGGCTATCTTTGAAAATCTGAGAGATCGACAATTTTGATGGAAATAGGAGCAGACATAGATTTACCTTTTTCTTGGAATAGATGACAAACAGCAGCACAGAGTATATCAGGATACGAGTGATGTGTCAGCGAGGACAGGGCTGCAGGCGACCTGGGCAGTGTCATGATGTGAGGATAGAAAGAGGCTCACCTGGAAGCCACAGACCAGGATGCCACAGGCTGAGAGTTATTCAGTGGCAGGAGCAGGCTCCCCAGCAGCGCAGAGTATATCAGGAGTAGAGTTATATGTTGGTAAGGACAAGGCTCCATGTGAAAGGGGCAGTGACATGATGTGATTATTAGGGGAATGTGGTCACCAGGACGCCAAATGCTGAGAGGTACACAGAGGGAGGATCAGTGTTTCCAGCAGCAAAGATCAGAATCCCCAGTCAGCATCATCCTTCTCCCTCTGCCACCCTAGGCAATATACATCTGCTACCCCAGCCTGCTCCTATCTCCCCAACAATCACCCAAGTACCTGTCCCACATCATGCAACCCGCTATTTTAGCTTTTTGGAGAAAATTTCCCTTTGGCTATCTTTGAAAATCTGAGAGATCGACAATTTTGATGGAAATAAGAGCAGACATAGATTTACCTTTTTCTTGGAATAGATGACAAAAAGCAGCAGAGAGTATATCAGGAGTAGAGTTATGTGTTGGTAGAGACAAGGCTCCATGTGAAAGGGGCAGTGACATGATGTGATTATTAGGGGAATGTGGTCACCAGGACGCCAAAGGCTGAGAGGTACACAGAGGGAGGAGCAGTGTTTCCAGCAGCAAAGATCAGAATCCCCAGTCAGCATCATCCTTCTCCCTCTGCCACCCTAGGCAACATACATCTGACTCCCCATCCTGCTCCTTTCTCCCCAACAATCACCCAAGTACCTGTCCCACATCATGCAACCCGCTATTTTAGCTTTTTGGAGAAAATTTCCCTTTGGCTATCTTTGAAAATCTAAGAGATCGACAATTTTGATGGAAATAAGAGCGGACATAGATTTACCTTTTTCTTGGAATAGATGACAAAAAGCAGCAGAGAGTATATCAGTAGACGAGTGATGTGTCAGCGAGGACAGGGCTGCAGTCGACCTGGGCAGTGTCATGATGTGAGGATAGATAGAGGATCACCTGGAAGCCACAGACCAGGATGCCACAGGCTGAGAGTTATTCAGTGGCAGGAGCAGGCTCCCCAGCAGTGCAGAGTATGTCAGGAGTAGAGTTATGTGTTGGTAAGGACAAGGCTCCATGTGAAAGGGGCAGTGACATGATGTGATTATTAGTGGAATGTGGGCACCAGGGCGCCATAGGCTGAGAGGTACACAGAGGGAGGAGCAGTGTTTCCAGCAGCAAAGATCAGAATCCCCAGTCAGCATCATCCTTCTCCCTCTGCCACCCTAGGCAACATACATCTGACTCCCCATCCTGCTCCTTTCTCCCCAACAATCACCCAAGTACCTGTCCCACATCATGCAACCCGCTATTTTAGCTTTTTGGAGAAAATTTCCCTTTGGCTATCTTTGAAAATCTGAGAGATCGACAATTTTGATGGAAATAGGAGCGGACATAGATTTACCTTTTTTCTTGGAATAGATGACAAACAGCAGCACAGAGTATATCAGGATACGAGTGATGTGTCAGCGAGGATAGGGCTGCAGGCGACCTGGGCAGTGTCATGATGTGAGGATAGAAAGAGGCTCACCTGGAAGCCACAGACCAGGATGCCACAGGCTGAGAGTTATTCAGTGGCAGGAGCAGGCTCCCCAGCAGCGCAGAGTATATCAGGAGTAGAGTTATATGTTGGTAAGGACAAGGCTCCATGTGAAAGGGGCAGTGACATGATGTGATTATTAGGGGAATGTGGGCACCAGGACAGCCAAAGGCTGAGAGGTACACAGAGGGAGGAGCAGTGTTTCCAGCAGCAAAGATCAGAATCCCCAGTCTGCATCATCCTTTTCCCTCTGCCACCCTAGGCAACATACACCTGCCACCCCATTCTGCTCCTTTCTCCCCAACAATCACCCAAGTACCTGTCCCACATCATGCAACCCGCTATTTTAGCTTTTTGGAGAAAATTTCCCTTTGGCTATCTTGGAAAATCTCAGAGATCAGCAATTTTGATGGAAATAGGAGCAGACATAGATTTACCTTTATCTTGGAATAGATGACAAAAAGCAGCACAGAGGATAACAGGAGACGAGTGATGTGTCAGCGAGGACAGGGCTGCAGGTGACCTGGGCAGTGTCATGATGTGAGGAGAGAAAGAGGGCAACAGGAAGCCACAGACCAGGATGCCACAAGCTGAGAGTTATTCAGTGGCAGGAGCAGGCTCCCCAGCAGTGCAGAGTATGTCAGGAGTAGATTATGTGTTGGTAAGGACAAGGCTCTATGTGAAAGGGGCAGTGACATGATGTGATTATTAGGGGAATGTGGGCACCAGGGCGCCATAGGCTCAGAGTTACACAGAGGGAGGATCAGTGTTTCCAGCAGCAAAGATCAGAATCCCCAGTCAGCATCATCCTTCTCCCTCTGCCACCCTAGGCAACATACACCTGCCACCCCATCCTGCTCCTTTCTCCCCAACAATCACCCAAGTACCTGTCCCACATCATGCAACCCGCTATTTTAGCTTTTTGGAGAAAATTTCCCTTTGGCTATCTTTGAAAATCTGAGAGATCGACAATTTTGATGGAAATAGGAGTGGACATAGAATTACCTTTTTTCTTGTAATAGATGACAAACAGCAGCACAGAGTATATCAGGATACGAGTGATGTGTCAGCGAGGATAGGTCTGCAGGCGACCTGGGCAGTGTCATGATTTGAGGAGAGAAGGAGGGTCACCTGGAAGCCACAGTCCAGGATGCCACAGGCTGAGAGTTATTCAGTGGCAGGAGCAAGCTCCCCAGCAGTGCAGAGTATGTCAGGAGTAGAGTTATGTGTTGGTAAGGACAAGGCTCCATGTGAAAGGGGCAGTGACATGATGTGATTATTAGTGGAATGTGGGCACCAGGACGCCACAGGTTGAGAGGTACACAGAGGGAAGAGCAGTGTTTCCAGCAGCAAAGATCAGAATCCCCAGTCAGCATCATCCTTCTCCCTCTGCCACCCTAGGCAACATACACCTGCCATACCAGCCTGCTCCTTTCTTCCCAACAATCACCCAAGTACCTGTCCCACATCATGCAACCCGCTATTTTAGCTTTTTGGAGAAAATTTCCCTTTGGCTATCTTTGAAAATCTAAGAGATCGACAATTTTGATGGAAATAAGAGCGGACATAGATTTACCTTTATCTTGGAATAGATGACAAAAAGCAGCAGAGAGTATATCAGGATACGAGTGATGTGTCAGCAAGGATAGGTCTGCAGGCGACCTGGGCAGTGTCATGATTTGAGGAGAGAAGGAGGGTCACCTGGAAGCCACAGTCCAGGATGCCACAGGCTGAGAGTTATTCAGTGACAGGAGCAGGCTCCCCAGCAGCGCAGAGTATATCAGGAGTAGAGTTATATGTTGGTAAGGACAAGGCTCCATGTGAAAGGGGCAGTGACATGATGTGATTATTAGGGGAATGTGTGCACCAGGACAGCCAAAGGCTGAGAGGTACACAGAGGGAGGAGCAGTGTTTCCAGCAGCAAAGATCAGAATCCCCAGTCAGCATCATCCTTCTCCCTCTGCCACCCTAGGCAATATACATCTGCTACCCCAGCCTGCTCCTATCTCCCCAACAATCACCCAAGCACCTTTCCCACATCATGCAACCCGCTATTTTAGCTTTTTGGAGAAAATTTCCCTTTGGCTATCTTTGAAAATCTGAGAGATCGGCAATTTTGATGGAAATAGGAGCAGACATAGATTTACCTTTTTCTTGGAATAGATGACACAAAGCAGCGCAGAGTATATCAGGATACGAGTTATGTGTCAGCGAGGATAGGGCTGCAGGCGACCTGGGCAGTGTCATGATTTGAGGAGAGAAAGAGGGGCACCTGGATGCTACAGACCAGGATGCCTCAGGCTGAGAGTTATTCAGTGGCAGGAGCAAGCTCCCCAGCAGCGCAGAGTATATCAGGAGTAGATTTATATGTTGGTAGAGACAAGCCTCCATGTGAAAGGGGCAGTGACATGATGTGATTATTAGGGGAATGTGGGCACCAGGACGCCAAATGCTGAGAGGTACACAGAGGGAGGAGCAGTGTTTCCAGCAGCAAAGATCAGAATCCGCGGTCAACATCATCCTTCTCCCTCTGCCACCCTAGGCAACATACATCTGCCACCCCAGCAAGCTCCTATCTCCCCAACAATCACCCAAGTACCTGTCCCACATCATGCAACCCGCTTTTTTAGCTTTTTGGAGAAAATTTCCCTTTGGCTATCTTTGAAAATCTAAGAGATCTGCAATTTTGATGGAAATAGGAGCAGACATAGATTTACCTTTTTTCTTGGAATAGATCACAAAAAGCAGCACAGAGTATATCAGGAGACGAGTGATGTGTCAGCGAGGATAGGGCTGCAGGCGACCTGGGCAGTTTCATGATGTGAGGAGAGATGGAGGGTCACCTGCTGGAAGCCACAGACCAGGATGCCACAGGCTGAGAGTTATTCAGTGGCAGGAGCAGGCTCCCCAGCAGCGCAGAGTATGTCAGGAGTAGAGTTATATGTTGGTAAGGACAAGGCTCCATGTGAAAGGGGCAGTGACATGATGTGATTATTAGGGGAATGTGGGCACCAGGGCGCCATAGGCTCAGAGGTACACAGAGGGAGGAGCAGTGTTTCCAGCAGCACAGATCAGAATCCCCAGTCAGCATCATCCTTCTCCCTCTGCCACCCTAGGCAACATACACCTGCCACCCCAGCCTGCTCCTTTCTCCCCAACAATCACCCAAGTACCTGTCCCACATCATGCAACCCGCTATTTTAGCTTTTTGGAGAAAATTTCCCTTTGGCTATCTTTGAAAATCTAAGAGATCGACAATTTTGATGGAAATAGGAGCAGACATAGATTTACCTTTTTTCTTGGAATAGATGACAAAAAGCAGCACAGAGTATATCAGGAGACGAGTGATGTGTCAGCGAGGATAGGGCTGCAGGCGACCTGGGCAGTTTCATGATGTGAGGAGAGATGGAGGGTCACCTGCTGGAAGCCACAGACCAGGATGCCACAGGCTGAGAGTTATTCAGTGGCAGGAGCAGGCTCCCCAGCAGCGCAGAGTATATCAGGAGTAGAGTTATATGTTGGTAAGGACAAGGCTCCATGTGAAAGGGGCAGTGACATGATGTGATTATTAGGGGAATGTGGGCACCAGGACAGCCAAAGGCTGAGAGGTACACAGAGGGAGGAGCAGTGTTTCCAGCAGCAAAGATCAGAAACCCCAGTCTGCATCATCCTTTTCCCTCTGCCACCATAGGCAACATACACCTGCCACCCCAGCCTGCTCCTTTCTCCCCAACAATCACCCAAGTACCTGTCCCACATCATGCAACCCGCTATTTTAGCTTTTTGGAGAAAATTTCCCTTTGGCTATCTTTGAAAATCTAAGAGATCGACAATTTTGATGGAAATAGGAGCAGACATAGATTTACCTTTTTTCTTGGAATAGATGACAAAAAGCAGCACAGAGTATATCAGGAGTTAGTGATGTGTCAGCGAGGATAGGTCTGCAGGCGACCTGGGCAGTGTCATGATTTGAGGAGAGAAGGAGGGTCATCTGGAAGCCACAGTACAGGATACCACAGGCTGAGAGTTATTCAGTGGCAGGAGCAGGCTCCCCAGCAGTGCAGAGTATATCAGGAGTAGAGTTATATGTTGGTAGAGACAAGGCTCCATGTGAAAGGGGCAGTGACATGATGTGATTATTAGGGGAATGTGGGCACCAGGGCACCATAGGCTCAGAGGTACACAGAGGGAGGATCAGTGTTTCCAGCAGCAAAGATCAGAATCCCCAGTCAGCATCATCCTTCTCCCTCTGCCACCCTAGGCAACATACATCTGCCTCCCCATCCTGCTCCTTTCTCCCCAACAATCACCCAAGTACCTGTCCCACATCATGCAACCCGCTATTTTAGCTTTTTGGAGAAAATTTCCCTTTGGCTATCTTTGAAAATCTAAGAGATCGACAATTTTGATGGAAATAGGAGCGGACATAGATTTACTTTTTTTCTTGGAATAGATGACAAAAAGCTGCACAGAGTATATCAGGAGATGAGTGATGTGTCAGCGAGGATAGGTCTGCAGGCGACCTGGGCAGTGTCATGATTTGAGGAGAGAAGGAGGGTCATCTGGAAGCCACAGTCCAGGATACCACAGGCTGAGAGTTATTCAGTGGCAGGAGCAGGCTCCCCAGCAGCGCAGAGTATATCAGGAGTAGAGTTATATGTTGGTAAGGACAAGGCTCCATGTGAAAGGGGCAGTGACATGATGTGATTATTAGGGGAATGTGGGCACCAGGACAGCCAAAGGCTGAGAGGTACACAGAGGGAGGAGCAGTGTTTCCAGCAGCAAAGATCAGAAACCCCAGTCTGCATCATCCTTTTCCCTCTGCCACCCTAGGCAACATACACCTGCCTCCCCATCCTGCTCCTTTCTCCCCAACAATCACCCAAGTACCTGTCCCACATCATGCAACCCGCTATTTTAGCTTTTTGGAGAAAATTTCCCTTTGGCTATCTTGGAAAATCTAAGAGATCAGCAATTTTGATGGAAATAGGAGCAGACATAGATTTACCTTTTTCTTGGAATAGATGACACAAAGCAGCACAGAGGATAACAGGAGACCAGTGATGTGTCAGCGAGGACAGGGCTGCAGGCGACCTGGGCAGTGTCATGATGTGAGGATAGAAAGAGGCTCACCTGGAAGCCACAGACCAGGATGCCACAGGCTGAGAGTTATTCAGTGGCAGGAGCAGGCTCCCCAGCAGTGCAGAGTATGTCAGGAGTAGAGTTATATGTTGGTAGATACAAGGCTCCATGTGAAAGGGGCAGTGACATGATGTGATTATTAGGGGAATGTGGGCACCAGGGCACCATAGGCTCAGAGGTACACAGAGGGAGGATCAGTGTTTCCAGCAGCAAAGATCAGAAACCCCAGTCTGCATCATCCTTTTCCCTCTACCACCCTAGGCAACATACATCTGCCTCCCCATCCTGCTCCTTTCTCCCCAACAATCACCCAAGTACCTGTCCCACATCATGCAACCCGCTATTTTAGCTTTTTGGAGAAAATTTCCCTTTGGCTATCTTTGAAAATCTAAGAGATCGACAATTTTGATGGAAATAGGAGCAGACATAGATTTACCTTTTTTCTTGGAATAGATGACAAAAAGCAGCACAGAGTATATCAGGAGATGAGTGATGTGTCAGCGAGGATAGGTCTGCAGGCGACCTGGGCAGTGTCATGATTTGAGGAGAGAAAGAGGGGCACCTGGATGCTACAGACCAGGATGCCTCAGGCTGAGAGTTATTCAGTGGCAGGAGCAAGCTCCCCAGCAGCGCAGAGTATATCAGGAGTAGATTTATATGTTGGTAGAGACAAGCCTCCATGTGAAAGGGGCAGTGACATGATGTGATTATTAGGGGAATGTGGGCACCAGGGCGCCATAGGCTGAGAGGTACACAGAGGGAGGAGCAGTGTTTCCAGCAGCAAAGATCAGAATCCCCAGTCAACATCATCCTTCTCCCTCTGCCACCCTAGGCAACATACATCTGCCACCCCAGCCTGCTCCTATCTCCCCAACAATCACCCAAGTACCTGTCCCGCATCATGCAACCCGCTTTTTTAGCTTTTTGGAGAAAATTTCCCTTTGGCTATCTTGGAAAATCTAAGAGATCTGCAATTTTGATGGAAATAGGAGCAGACATAGATTTACCTTTTTTCTTGGAATAGATGACAAAAAGCAGCACAGAGTATATCAGGAGACGAGTGATGTGTCAGCGAGGATAGGGCTGCAGGCGACCTGGGCAGTTTCATGATGTGAGGAGAGATGGAGGGTCACCTGCTGGAAGCCACAGACCAGGATGCCACAGGCTGAGAGTTATTCAGTGGCAGGAGCAGGCTCCCCAGCAGCGCAGAGTATGTCAGGAGTAGAGTTATATGTTGGTAAGGACAAGGCTCCATGTGAAAGGGGCAGTGACATGATGTGATTATTAGGGGAATGTGGGCACCAGGGCGCCATAGGCTCAGAGGTACACAGAGGGAGGAGCAGTGTTTCCAGCAGCACAGATCAGAATCCCCAGTCAGCATCATCCTTCTCCCTCTGCCACCCTAGGCAACATACACCTGCCACCCCAGCCTGCTCCTTTCTCCCCAACAATCACCCAAGTACCTGTCCCACATCATGCAACCCGCTATTTTAGCTTTTTGGAGAAAATTTCCCTTTGGCTATCTTGGAAAATCTAAGAGATCGACAATTTTGATGGAAATAGGAGCAGACATAGATTTACCTTTTTTCTTGGAATAGATGACAAAAAGCAGCACAGAGTATATCAGGAGATGAGTGATGTGTCAGCGAGGATAGGGCTGCAGGCGACCTGGGCAGTTTCATGATGTGAGGAGAGATGGAGGGTCACCTGCTGGAAGCCACAGACCAGGATGCCACAGGCTGAGAGTTATTCAGTGGCAGGAGCAGGCTCCCCAGCAGCGCAGAGTATATCAGGAGTAGAGTTATATGTTGGTAAGGACAAGGCTCCATGTGAAAGGGGCAGTGACATGATGTGATTATTAGGGGAATGTGGGCACCAGGACAGCCAAAGGCTGAGAGGTACACAGAGGGAGGAGCAGTGTTTCCAGCAGCAAAGATCAGAAACCCCAGTCAGCATCATCCTTCTCCCTCTGCCACCCTAAGCAACATACACCTGCCACCCCAGCCTGCTCCTTTCTCCCCAACAATCACCCAAGTACCTGTCCCACATCATGCAACCCGCTATTTTAGCTTTTTGGAGAAAATTTCCCTTTGGCTATCTTTGAAAATCTAAGAGATCGGCAATTTTTATGGAAATAGGAGCAGACATAGATTTACCTTTTTTCTTGGAATAGATGACAAAAAGCAGCACAGAGTATATCAGGGTACGAGTGATGTGTCATAGAGGATAGGTCTGCAGGCGACCTGGGCAGTGTCATGATTTGAGGAGAGGAGGAGGGTCACCTGCTGGAAGCCACAGACCAGGATGCCTCAGGCTGAGAGTTATTCAGTGGCAGGAGCAGGCTCCCCAGCAGCGCAGAGTATATCAGGAGTAGAGTTATATGTTGGTAAGGACAAGGCTCCATGTGAAAGGGGCAGTGACATGATGTGATTATTAGGGGAATGTGGGCACCAGGACAGCCAAAGGCTGAGAGGTACACAGAGGGAGGAGCAGTGTTTCCAGCAGCAAAGATCAGAAACCCCAGTCTGCATCATCCTTTTCCCTCTGCCACCCTAGGCAACATACACCTGCCACCCCAGCCTGCTCCTTTCTCCCCAACAATCACCCAAGTACCTGTCCCACATCATGCAACCCGCTATTTTAGCTTTTTGGAGAAAATTTCCCTTTGGCTATCTTTGAAAATCTAAGAGATCGACTATTTTGATGGAAATAGGAGCAGACATAGATTTACCTTTATTCTTGGAATAGATGACAAAAAGCAGCACAGAGTATATCATGAGATGAGTGATGTGTCAGCGAGGATAGGTCTGCAGGCGACCTGGGCAGTGTCATGATTTGAGGAGAGAAGGAGGGTCATCAGGAAGCCACAGTCCAGGATACCACAGGCTGAGAGTTATTCAGTGGCAGGAGCAGGCTCCCCAGCAGTGCAGAGTATATCAGGAGTAGAGTTATATGTTGGTAGAGACAAGGCTCCATGTGAAAGGGGCAGTGACATGATGTGATTATTAGGGGAATGTGGGCACCAGGGCACCATAGGCTCAGAGGTACACAGAGGGAGGATCAGTGTTTCCAGCAGCAAAGATCAGAATCCCCAGTCAGCATCATCCTTCTCCCTCTGCCACCCTAGGCAACATACATCTGCCTCCCCATCCTGCTCCTTTCTCCCCAACAATCAAACAAGTACCTGTCCCACATCATGCAACCCGCTATTTTAGCTTTTTGGAGAAAATTTCCCTTTGGCTATCTTTGAAAATCTAAGAGATCGACAATTTTGATGGAAATAGGAGCGGACATAGATTTACCTTTTTTCTTGGAATAGATGACAAAAAGCAGCACAGAGTATATCAGGAGATGAGTGATGTGTCAGCGAGGATAGGTCTGCAGGCGACCTGGGCAGTGTCATGATTTGAGGAGAGAAGGAGGGTCATCTGGAAGCCACAGTCCAGGATACCACAGGCTGAGAGTTATTCAGTGGCAGGAGCAGGCTCCCCAGCAGCGCAGAGTATATCAGGAGTAGAGTTATATGTTGGTAAGGACAAGGCTCCATGTGAAAGGGGCAGTGACATGATGTGATTATTAGGGGAATGTGGGCACCAGGACAGCCAAAGGCTGAGAGGTACACAGAGGGAGGAGCAGTGTTTCCAGCAGCAAAGATCAGAAACCCCAGTCTGCATCATCCTTTTCCCTCTGCCACCCTAGGCAACATACACCTGCCTCCCCATCCTGCTCCTTTCTCCCCAACAATCACCCAAGTACCTGTCCCACATCATGCAACCCGCTATTTTAGCTTTTTGGAGAAAATTTCCCTTTGGCTATCTTGGAAAATCTAAGAGATCAGCAATTTTGATGGAAATAGGAGCAGACATAGATTTACCTTTTTCTTGGAATAGATGACACAAAGCAGCACAGAGGATAACAGGAGACCAGTGATGTGTCAGCGAGGACAGGGCTGCAGGCGACCTGGGCAGTGTCATGATGTGAGGATAGAAAGAGGCTCACCTGGAAGCCACAGACCAGGATGCCACAGGCTGAGAGTTATTCAGTGGCAGGAGCAGGCTCCCCAGCAGTGCAGAGTATGTCAGGAGTAGAGTTATATGTTGGTAGATACAAGGCTCCATGTGAAAGGGGCAGTGACATGATGTGATTATTAGGGGAATGTGGGCACCAGGGCACCATAGGCTCAGAGGTACACAGAGGGAGGATCAGTGTTTCCAGCAGCAAAGATCAGAAACCCCAGTCTGCATCATCCTTTTCCCTCTACCACCCTAGGCAACATACATCTGCCTCCCCATCCTGCTCCTTTCTCCCCAACAATCACCCAAGTACCTGTCCCACATCATGCAACCCGCTATTTTAGCTTTTTGGAGAAAATTTCCCTTTGGCTATCTTTGAAAATCTAAGAGATCGACAATTTTGATGGAAATAGGAGCAGACATAGATTTACCTTTTTTCTTGGAATAGATGACAAAAAGCAGCACAGAGTATATCAGGAGATGAGTGATGTGTCAGCGAGGATAGGTCTGCAGGCGACCTGGGCAGTGTCATGATTTGAGGAGAGAAAGAGGGGCACCTGGATGCTACAGACCAGGATGCCTCAGGCTGAGAGTTATTCAGTGGCAGGAGCAAGCTCCCCAGCAGCGCAGAGTATATCAGGAGTAGATTTATATGTTGGTAGAGACAAGCCTCCATGTGAAAGGGGCAGTGACATGATGTGATTATTAGGGGAATGTGGGCACCAGGGCGCCATAGGCTGAGAGGTACACAGAGGGAGGAGCAGTGTTTCCAGCAGCAAAGATCAGAATCCCCAGTCAACATCATCCTTCTCCCTCTGCCACCCTAGGCAACATACATCTGCCACCCCAGCCTGCTCCTATCTCCCCAACAATCACCCAAGTACCTGTCCCGCATCATGCAACCCGCTTTTTTAGCTTTTTGGAGAAAATTTCCCTTTGGCTATCTTGGAAAATCTAAGAGATCTGCAATTTTGATGGAAATAGGAGCAGACATAGATTTACCTTTTTTCTTGGAATAGATGACAAAAAGCAGCACAGAGTATATCAGGAGACGAGTGATGTGTCAGCGAGGATAGGGCTGCAGGCGACCTGGGCAGTTTCATGATGTGAGGAGAGATGGAGGGTCACCTGCTGGAAGCCACAGACCAGGATGCCACAGGCTGAGAGTTATTCAGTGGCAGGAGCAGGCTCCCCAGCAGCGCAGAGTATGTCAGGAGTAGAGTTATATGTTGGTAAGGACAAGGCTCCATGTGAAAGGGGCAGTGACATGATGTGATTATTAGGGGAATGTGGGCACCAGGACGCCAAATGCTGAGAGGTACACAGAGGGAGGAGCAGTGTTTCCAGCAGCAAAGATCAGAATCCGCGGTCAACATCATCCTTCTCCCTCTGCCACCCTAGGCAACATACATCTGCCACCCCAGCAAGCTCCTATCTCCCCAACAATCACCCAAGTACCTGTCCCACATCATGCAACCCGCTTTTTTAGCTTTTTGGAGAAAATTTCCCTTTGGCTATCTTTGAAAATCTAAGAGATCTGCAATTTTGATGGAAATAGGAGCAGACATAGATTTACCTTTTTTCTTGGAATAGATCACAAAAAGCAGCACAGAGTATATCAGGAGACGAGTGATGTGTCAGCGAGGATAGGGCTGCAGGCGACCTGGGCAGTTTCATGATGTGAGGAGAGATGGAGGGTCACCTGCTGGAAGCCACAGACCAGGATGCCACAGGCTGAGAGTTATTCAGTGGCAGGAGCAGGCTCCCCAGCAGCGCAGAGTATGTCAGGAGTAGAGTTATATGTTGGTAAGGACAAGGCTCCATGTGAAAGGGGCAGTGACATGATGTGATTATTAGGGGAATGTGGGCACCAGGGCGCCATAGGCTCAGAGGTACACAGAGGGAGGAGCAGTGTTTCCAGCAGCACAGATCAGAATCCCCAGTCAGCATCATCCTTCTCCCTCTGCCACCCTAGGCAACATACACCTGCCACCCCAGCCTGCTCCTTTCTCCCCAACAATCACCCAAGTACCTGTCCCACATCATGCAACCCGCTATTTTAGCTTTTTGGAGAAAATTTCCCTTTGGCTATCTTTGAAAATCTAAGAGATCGACAATTTTGATGGAAATAGGAGCAGACATAGATTTACCTTTTTTCTTGGAATAGATGACAAAAAGCAGCACAGAGTATATCAGGAGACGAGTGATGTGTCAGCGAGGATAGGGCTGCAGGCGACCTGGGCAGTTTCATGATGTGAGGAGAGATGGAGGGTCACCTGCTGGAAGCCACAGACCAGGATGCCACAGGCTGAGAGTTATTCAGTGGCAGGAGCAGGCTCCCCAGCAGCGCAGAGTATATCAGGAGTAGAGTTATATGTTGGTAAGGACAAGGCTCCATGTGAAAGGGGCAGTGACATGATGTGATTATTAGGGGAATGTGGGCACCAGGACAGCCAAAGGCTGAGAGGTACACAGAGGGAGGAGCAGTGTTTCCAGCAGCAAAGATCAGAAACCCCAGTCTGCATCATCCTTTTCCCTCTGCCACCATAGGCAACATACACCTGCCACCCCAGCCTGCTCCTTTCTCCCCAACAATCACCCAAGTACCTGTCCCACATCATGCAACCCGCTATTTTAGCTTTTTGGAGAAAATTTCCCTTTGGCTATCTTTGAAAATCTAAGAGATCGACAATTTTGATGGAAATAGGAGCAGACATAGATTTACCTTTTTTCTTGGAATAGATGACAAAAAGCAGCACAGAGTATATCAGGAGTTAGTGATGTGTCAGCGAGGATAGGTCTGCAGGCGACCTGGGCAGTGTCATGATTTGAGGAGAGAAGGAGGGTCATCTGGAAGCCACAGTACAGGATACCACAGGCTGAGAGTTATTCAGTGGCAGGAGCAGGCTCCCCAGCAGTGCAGAGTATATCAGGAGTAGAGTTATATGTTGGTAGAGACAAGGCTCCATGTGAAAGGGGCAGTGACATGATGTGATTATTAGGGGAATGTGGGCACCAGGGCACCATAGGCTCAGAGGTACACAGAGGGAGGATCAGTGTTTCCAGCAGCAAAGATCAGAATCCCCAGTCAGCATCATCCTTCTCCCTCTGCCACCCTAGGCAACATACATCTGCCTCCCCATCCTGCTCCTTTCTCCCCAACAATCACCCAAGTACCTGTCCCACATCATGCAACCCGCTATTTTAGCTTTTTGGAGAAAATTTCCCTTTGGCTATCTTTGAAAATCTAAGAGATCGACAATTTTGATGGAAATAGGAGCGGACATAGATTTACTTTTTTTCTTGGAATAGATGACAAAAAGCTGCACAGAGTATATCAGGAGATGAGTGATGTGTCAGCGAGGATAGGTCTGCAGGCGACCTGGGCAGTGTCATGATTTGAGGAGAGAAGGAGGGTCATCTGGAAGCCACAGTCCAGGATACCACAGGCTGAGAGTTATTCAGTGGCAGGAGCAGGCTCCCCAGCAGCGCAGAGTATATCAGGAGTAGAGTTATATGTTGGTAAGGACAAGGCTCCATGTGAAAGGGGCAGTGACATGATGTGATTATTAGGGGAATGTGGGCACCAGGACAGCCAAAGGCTGAGAGGTACACAGAGGGAGGAGCAGTGTTTCCAGCAGCAAAGATCAGAAACCCCAGTCTGCATCATCCTTTTCCCTCTGCCACCCTAGGCAACATACACCTGCCTCCCCATCCTGCTCCTTTCTCCCCAACAATCACCCAAGTACCTGTCCCACATCATGCAACCCGCTATTTTAGCTTTTTGGAGAAAATTTCCCTTTGGCTATCTTGGAAAATCTAAGAGATCAGCAATTTTGATGGAAATAGGAGCAGACATAGATTTACCTTTTTCTTGGAATAGATGACACAAAGCAGCACAGAGGATAACAGGAGACCAGTGATGTGTCAGCGAGGACAGGGCTGCAGGCGACCTGGGCAGTGTCATGATGTGAGGATAGAAAGAGGCTCACCTGGAAGCCACAGACCAGGATGCCACAGGCTGAGAGTTATTCAGTGGCAGGAGCAGGCTCCCCAGCAGTGCAGAGTATGTCAGGAGTAGAGTTATATGTTGGTAGATACAAGGCTCCATGTGAAAGGGGCAGTGACATGATGTGATTATTAGGGGAATGTGGGCACCAGGGCACCATAGGCTCAGAGGTACACAGAGGGAGGATCAGTGTTTCCAGCAGCAAAGATCAGAAACCCCAGTCTGCATCATCCTTTTCCCTCTACCACCCTAGGCAACATACATCTGCCTCCCCATCCTGCTCCTTTCTCCCCAACAATCACCCAAGTACCTGTCCCACATCATGCAACCCGCTATTTTAGCTTTTTGGAGAAAATTTCCCTTTGGCTATCTTTGAAAATCTAAGAGATCGACAATTTTGATGGAAATAGGAGCAGACATAGATTTACCTTTTTTCTTGGAATAGATGACAAAAAGCAGCACAGAGTATATCAGGAGATGAGTGATGTGTCAGCGAGGATAGGTCTGCAGGCGACCTGGGCAGTGTCATGATTTGAGGAGAGAAAGAGGGGCACCTGGATGCTACAGACCAGGATGCCTCAGGCTGAGAGTTATTCAGTGGCAGGAGCAAGCTCCCCAGCAGCGCAGAGTATATCAGGAGTAGATTTATATGTTGGTAGAGACAAGCCTCCATGTGAAAGGGGCAGTGACATGATGTGATTATTAGGGGAATGTGGGCACCAGGGCGCCATAGGCTGAGAGGTACACAGAGGGAGGAGCAGTGTTTCCAGCAGCAAAGATCAGAATCCCCAGTCAACATCATCCTTCTCCCTCTGCCACCCTAGGCAACATACATCTGCCACCCCAGCCTGCTCCTATCTCCCCAACAATCACCCAAGTACCTGTCCCGCATCATGCAACCCGCTTTTTTAGCTTTTTGGAGAAAATTTCCCTTTGGCTATCTTGGAAAATCTAAGAGATCTGCAATTTTGATGGAAATAGGAGCAGACATAGATTTACCTTTTTTCTTGGAATAGATGACAAAAAGCAGCACAGAGTATATCAGGAGACGAGTGATGTGTCAGCGAGGATAGGGCTGCAGGCGACCTGGGCAGTTTCATGATGTGAGGAGAGATGGAGGGTCACCTGCTGGAAGCCACAGACCAGGATGCCACAGGCTGAGAGTTATTCAGTGGCAGGAGCAGGCTCCCCAGCAGCGCAGAGTATGTCAGGAGTAGAGTTATATGTTGGTAAGGACAAGGCTCCATGTGAAAGGGGCAGTGACATGATGTGATTATTAGGGGAATGTGGGCACCAGGGCGCCATAGGCTCAGAGGTACACAGAGGGAGGAGCAGTGTTTCCAGCAGCACAGATCAGAATCCCCAGTCAGCATCATCCTTCTCCCTCTGCCACCCTAGGCAACATACACCTGCCACCCCAGCCTGCTCCTTTCTCCCCAACAATCACCCAAGTACCTGTCCCACATCATGCAACCCGCTATTTTAGCTTTTTGGAGAAAATTTCCCTTTGGCTATCTTGGAAAATCTAAGAGATCGACAATTTTGATGGAAATAGGAGCAGACATAGATTTACCTTTTTTCTTGGAATAGATGACAAAAAGCAGCACAGAGTATATCAGGAGATGAGTGATGTGTCAGCGAGGATAGGGCTGCAGGCGACCTGGGCAGTTTCATGATGTGAGGAGAGATGGAGGGTCACCTGCTGGAAGCCACAGACCAGGATGCCACAGGCTGAGAGTTATTCAGTGGCAGGAGCAGGCTCCCCAGCAGCGCAGAGTATATCAGGAGTAGAGTTATATGTTGGTAAGGACAAGGCTCCATGTGAAAGGGGCAGTGACATGATGTGATTATTAGGGGAATGTGGGCACCAGGACAGCCAAAGGCTGAGAGGTACACAGAGGGAGGAGCAGTGTTTCCAGCAGCAAAGATCAGAAACCCCAGTCAGCATCATCCTTCTCCCTCTGCCACCCTAAGCAACATACACCTGCCACCCCAGCCTGCTCCTTTCTCCCCAACAATCACCCAAGTACCTGTCCCACATCATGCAACCCGCTATTTTAGCTTTTTGGAGAAAATTTCCCTTTGGCTATCTTTGAAAATCTAAGAGATCGGCAATTTTTATGGAAATAGGAGCAGACATAGATTTACCTTTTTTCTTGGAATAGATGACAAAAAGCAGCACAGAGTATATCAGGGTACGAGTGATGTGTCATAGAGGATAGGTCTGCAGGCGACCTGGGCAGTGTCATGATTTGAGGAGAGGAGGAGGGTCACCTGCTGGAAGCCACAGACCAGGATGCCTCAGGCTGAGAGTTATTCAGTGGCAGGAGCAGGCTCCCCAGCAGCGCAGAGTATATCAGGAGTAGAGTTATATGTTGGTAAGGACAAGGCTCCATGTGAAAGGGGCAGTGACATGATGTGATTATTAGGGGAATGTGGGCACCAGGACAGCCAAAGGCTGAGAGGTACACAGAGGGAGGAGCAGTGTTTCCAGCAGCAAAGATCAGAAACCCCAGTCTGCATCATCCTTTTCCCTCTGCCACCCTAGGCAACATACACCTGCCACCCCAGCCTGCTCCTTTCTCCCCAACAATCACCCAAGTACCTGTCCCACATCATGCAACCCGCTATTTTAGCTTTTTGGAGAAAATTTCCCTTTGGCTATCTTTGAAAATCTAAGAGATCGACTATTTTGATGGAAATAGGAGCAGACATAGATTTACCTTTATTCTTGGAATAGATGACAAAAAGCAGCACAGAGTATATCATGAGATGAGTGATGTGTCAGCGAGGATAGGTCTGCAGGCGACCTGGGCAGTGTCATGATTTGAGGAGAGAAGGAGGGTCATCAGGAAGCCACAGTCCAGGATACCACAGGCTGAGAGTTATTCAGTGGCAGGAGCAGGCTCCCCAGCAGTGCAGAGTATATCAGGAGTAGAGTTATATGTTGGTAGAGACAAGGCTCCATGTGAAAGGGGCAGTGACATGATGTGATTATTAGGGGAATGTGGGCACCAGGGCACCATAGGCTCAGAGGTACACAGAGGGAGGATCAGTGTTTCCAGCAGCAAAGATCAGAATCCCCAGTCA
Source organism: Pseudophryne corroboree (assembly GCF_028390025.1). NCBI lineage: Eukaryota > Metazoa > Chordata > Amphibia > Anura > Myobatrachidae > Pseudophryne > Pseudophryne corroboree. Next base: position 51,097,237 of record NC_086446.1, on the reverse strand, counting down.
GCATCATCCTTCTCCCTCTGCCACCCTAGGCAACATACATCTGCCTCCCCATCCTGCTCCTTTCTCCCCAACAATCAAACAAGTACCTGTCCCACATCATGCAACCCGCTATTTTAGCTTTTTGGAGAAAATTTCCCTTTGGCTATCTTTGAAAATCTAAGAGATCGACAATTTTGATGGAAATAGGAGCGGACATAGATTTACCTTTTTTCTTGGAATAGATGACAAAAAGCAGCACAGAGTATATCAGGAGATGAGTGATGTGTCAGCGAGGATAGGTCTGCAGGCGACCTGGGCAGTGTCATGATTTGAGGAGAGAAGGAGGGTCATCTGGAAGCCACAGTCCAGGATACCACAGGCTGAGAGTTATTCAGTGGCAGGAGCAGGCTCCCCAGCAGCGCAGAGTATATCAGGAGTAGAGTTATATGTTGGTAAGGACAAGGCTCCATGTGAAAGGGGCAGTGACATGATGTGATTATTAGGGGAATGTGGGCACCAGGACAGCCAAAGGCTGAGAGGTACACAGAGGGAGGAGCAGTGTTTCCAGCAGCAAAGATCAGAAACCCCAGTCTGCATCATCCTTTTCCCTCTGCCACCCTAGGCAACATACACCTGCCTCCCCATCCTGCTCCTTTCTCCCCAACAATCACCCAAGTACCTGTCCCACATCATGCAACCCGCTATTTTAGCTTTTTGGAGAAAATTTCCCTTTGGCTATCTTGGAAAATCTAAGAGATCAGCAATTTTGATGGAAATAGGAGCAGACATAGATTTACCTTTTTCTTGGAATAGATGACACAAAGCAGCACAGAGGATAACAGGAGACCAGTGATGTGTCAGCGAGGACAGGGCTGCAGGCGACCTGGGCAGTGTCATGATGTGAGGATAGAAAGAGGCTCACCTGGAAGCCACAGACCAGGATGCCACAGGCTGAGAGTTATTCAGTGGCAGGAGCAGGCTCCCCAGCAGTGCAGAGTATGTCAGGAGTAGAGTTATATGTTGGTAGATACAAGGCTCCATGTGAAAGGGGCAGTGACATGATGTGATTATTAGGGGAATGTGGGCACCAGGGCACCATAGGCTCAGAGGTACACAGAGGGAGGATCAGTGTTTCCAGCAGCAAAGATCAGAAACCCCAGTCTGCATCATCCTTTTCCCTCTGCCACCCTAGGCAACATACATCTGCCTCCCCATCCTGCTCCTTTCTCCCCAACAATCACCCAAGTACCTGTCCCACATCATGCAACCCGCTATTTTAGCTTTTTGGAGAAAATTTCCCTTTGGCTATCTTTGAAAATCTAAGAGATCGACAATTTTGATGGAAATAGGAGCAGACATAGATTTACCTTTTTTCTTGGAATAGATGACAAAAAGCAGCACAGAGTATATCAGGAGATGAGTGATGTGTCAGCGAGGATAGGTCTGCAGGCGACCTGGGCAGTGTCATGATTTGAGGAGAGAAAGAGGGGCACCTGGATGCTACAGACCAGGATGCCTCAGGCTGAGAGTTATTCAGTGGCAGGAGCAAGCTCCCCAGCAGCGCAGAGTATATCAGGAGTAGATTTATATGTTGGTAGAGACAAGCCTCCATGTGAAAGGGGCAGTGACATGATGTGATTATTAGGGGAATGTGGGCACCAGGGCGCCATAGGCTGAGAGGTACACAGAGGGAGGAGCAGTGTTTCCAGCAGCAAAGATCAGAATCCCCAGTCAACATCATCCTTCTCCCTCTGCCACCCTAGGCAACATACATCTGCCACCCCAGCCTGCTCCTATCTCCCCAACAATCACCCAAGTACCTGTCCCACATCATGCAACCCGCTTTTTTAGCTTTTTGGAGAAAATTTCCCTTTGGCTATCTTGGAAAATCTAAGAGATCTGCAATTTTGATGGAAATAGGAGCAGACATAGATTTACCTTTTTTCTTGGAATAGATGACAAAAAGCAGCACAGAGTATATCAGGAGACGAGTGATGTGTCAGCGAGGATAGGGCTGCAGGCGACCTGGGCAGTTTCATGATGTGAGAAGAGATGGAGGGTCACCTGCTGGAAGCCACAGACCAGGATGCCACAGGCTGAGAGTTATTCAGTGGCAGGAGCAGGCTCCCCAGCAGCGCAGAGTGTGTCAGGAGTAGAGTTATATGTTGGTAAGGACAAGGCTCCATGTGAAAGGGGCAGTGACATGATGTGATTATTAGGGGAATGTGGGCACCAGGGCGCCATAGGCTCAGAGGTACACAGAGGGAGGAGCAGTGTTTCCAGCAGCACAGATCAGAATCCCCAGTCAGCATCATCCTTCTCCCTCTGCCACCCTAGGCAACATACACCTGCCACCCCAGCCTGCTCCTTTCTCCCCAACAATCACCCAAGTACCTGTCCCACATCATGCAACCCGCTATTTTAGCTTTTTGGAGAAAATTTCCCTTTGGCTATCTTTGAAAATCTAAGAGATCGACAATTTTGATGGAAATAGGAGCAGACATAGATTTACCTTTTTTCTTGGAATAGATGACAAAAAGCAGCACAGAGTATATCAGGAGATGAGTGATGTGTCAGCGAGGATAGGGCTGCAGGCGACCTGGGCAGTTTCATGATGTGAGGAGAGATGGAGGGTCACCTGCTGGAAGCCACAGACCAGGATGCCACAGGCTGAGAGTTATTCAGTGGCAGGAGCAGGCTCCCCAGCAGCGCAGAGTATATCAGGAGTAGAGTTATATGTTGGTAAGGACAAGGCTCCATGTGAAAGGGGCAGTGACATGATGTGATTATTAGGGGAATGTGGGCACCAGGACAGCCAAAGGCTGAGAGGTACACAGAGGGAGGAGCAGTGTTTCCAGCAGCAAAGATCAGAAACCCCAGTCAGCATCATCCTTCTCCCTCTGCCACCCTAAGCAACATACACCTGCCACCCCAGCCTGCTCCTTTCTCCCCAACAATCACCCAAGTACCTGTCCCACATCATGCAACCCGCTATTTTAGCTTTTTGGAGAAAATTTCCCTTTGGCTATCTTTGAAAATCTAAGAGATCGGCAATTTTTATGGAAATAGGAGCAGACATAGATTTACCTTTTTTCTTGGAATAGATGACAAAAAGCAGCACAGAGTATATCAGGATACGAGTGATGTGTCAGCGAGGATAGGTCTGCAGGCGACCTGGGCAGTGTCATGATTTGAGGAGAGGAGGAGGGTCACCTGCTGGAAGCCACAGACCAGGATGCCTCAGGCTGAGAGTTATTCAGTGGCAGGAGCAGGCTCCCCAGCAGCGCAGAGTATATCAGGAGTAGAGTTATATGTTGGTAAGGACAAGGCTCCATGTGAAAGGGGCAGTGACATGATGTGATTATTAGGGGAATGTGGGCACCAGGACAGCCAAAGGCTGAGAGGTACACAGAGGGAGGAGCAGTGTTTCCAGCAGCAAAGATCAGAAACCCCAGTCTGCATCATCCTTTTCCCTCTGCCACCCTAGGCAACATACACCTGCCACCCCAGCCTGCTCCTTTCTCCCCAACAATCACCCAAGTACCTGTCCCACATCATGCAACCCGCTATTTTAGCTTTTTGGAGAAAATTTCCCTTTGGCTATCTTTGAAAATCTAAGAGATCGACAATTTTGATGGAAATAGGAGCAGACATAGATTTACCTTTATTCTTGGAATAGATGACAAAAAGCAGCACAGAGTATATCAGGAGATGAGTGATGTGTCAGCGAGGATAGGTCTGCAGGCGACCTGGGCAGTGTCATGATTTGAGGAGAGAAGGAGGGTCATCTGGAAGCCACAGTCCAGGATACCACAGGCTGAGAGTTATTCAGTGGCAGGAGCAGGCTCCCCAGCAGTGCAGAGTATATCAGGAGTAGAGTTATATGTTGGTAGAGACAAGGCTCCATGTGAAAGGGGCAGTGACATGATGTGATTATTAGGGGAATGTGGGCACCAGGGCACCATAGGCTCAGAGGTACACAGAGGGAGGATCAGTGTTTCCAGCAGCAAAGATCAGAATCCCCAGTCAGCATCATCCTTCTCCCTCTGCCACCCTAGGCAACATACATCTGCCTCCCCATCCTGCTCCTTTCTCCCCAACAATCACCCAAGTACCTGTCCCACATCATGCAACCCGCTATTTTAGCTTTTTGGAGAAAATTTCCCTTTGGCTATCTTTGAAAATCTAAGAGATCGACAATTTTGATGGAAATAGGAGCGGACATAGATTTACCTTTTTTCTTGGAATAGATGACAAAAAGCAGCACAGAGTATATCAGGAGATGAGTGATGTGTCAGCGAGGATAGGTCTGCAGGCGACCTGGGCAGTGTCATGATTTGAGGAGAGAAGGAGGGTCATCTGGAAGCCACAGTCCAGGATACCACAGGCTGAGAGTTATTCAGTGGCAGGAGCAGGCTCCCCAGCAGCGCAGAGTATATCAGGAGTAGAGTTATATGTTGGTAAGGACAAGGCTCCATGTGAAAGGGGCAGTGACATGATGTGATTATTAGGGGAATGTGGGCACCAGGACAGCCAAAGGCTGAGAGGTACACAGAGGGAGGAGCAGTGTTTCCAGCAGCAAAGATCAGAAACCCCAGTCTGCATCATCCTTTTCCCTCTGCCACCCTAGGCAACATACACCAGCCTCCCCATCCTGCTCCTTTCTCCCCAACAATCACCCAAGTACCTGTCCCACATCATGCAACCCGCTATTTTAGCTTTTTGGAGAAAATTTCCCTTTGGCTATCTTGGAAAATCTAAGAGATCAGCAATTTTGATGGAAATAGGAGCAGACATAGATTTACCTTTTTCTTGGAATAGATGACACAAAGCAGCACAGAGGATAACAGGAGACCAGTGATGTGTCAGCGAGGACAGGGCTGCAGGCGACCTGGGCAGTGTCATGATGTGAGGATAGAAAGAGGCTCACCTGGAAGCCACAGACCAGGATGCCACAGGCTGAGAGTTATTCAGTGGCAGGAGCAGGCTCCCCAGCAGTGCAGAGTATGTCAGGAGTAGAGTTATATGTTGGTAGATACAAGGCTCCATGTGAAAGGGGCAGTGACATGATGTGATTATTAGGGGAATGTGGGCACCAGGGCACCATAGGCTCAGAGGTACACAGAGGGAGGATCAGTGTTTCCAGCAGCAAAGATCAGAAACCCCAGTCTGCATCATCCTTTTCCCTCTGCCACCCTAGGCAACATACATCTGCCTCCCCATCCTGCTCCTTTCTCCCCAACAATCACCCAAGTACCTGTCCCACATCATGCAACCCGCTATTTTAGCTTTTTGGAGAAAATTTCCCTTTGGCTATCTTTGAAAATCTAAGAGATCGACAATTTTGATGGAAATAGGAGCAGACATAGATTTACCTTTTTTCTTGGAATAGATGACACAAAGCAGCACAGAGTATATCAGGAGATGAGTGATGTGTCAGCGAGGATAGGTCTGCAGGCGACCTGGGCAGTGTCATGATTTGAGGAGAGAAGGAGGGTCACCTGGAAGCCACAGACCAGGATGCCACAGGCTGAGAGTTATTCAGTGGAAGGAGCAGGCTCCCCAGCAGCGCAGAGTATATCAGGAGTAGAGTTATGTGTTGGTAAGGACAAGGCTCCATCTGAAAGGGGCAGTGACATGATGTGATTATTAGGGGAATGTGGGCACCAGGACAGCCAAAGGCTGAGAGGTACACAGAGGGAGGAGCAGTGTTTCCAGCAGCAAAGATCAGAATCCCCAGTCAGCATCATCCTTCTCCCTCTGGGTTACTGTTATCACTGGTCCTGTATATGTCTGATGTATTACATACACTGCACTATGTATGGCTGGTACTACTGCCTCATATACCGGGTTACTGTGATCACTGGTACTGTATATGTCTGATGTATTACATACACTGTACTATGTATGGCTGGCCCTACTGCTGCATATAACATGTTACTGTGATTTCTGGCCCTGTATACAGTATGTCTGATGTATTACATACACTGCGTTTTATTATGGAGAAGTCAGTAGCTTGCTACATGCTATTAATATTCTCTTCTTCAGCCAGAAGCCTGCACACACCTGCCCTAAAATCAAACTTTCGAAAGTCCCCACTAGAAATCTTGATTTTGCCCCTGAACTCCTAATCTAAAATACACGAGAGCAGATAATTGAGGAATATATATTTTATTTACATACATTAACACATACACTGTGCTTACAATTTATAGTGGTTATTTGTGCAGAATTAAGAGGCAGTCTAATGTTATAATGCAGAGTTTTCCAAACTGTCTTTGCAGTCCATTTTTTAAGGAAATGCTAACCAACTATTAAAAGAAAAATCTCCACTGTCCACAGTTATTTTGCAACATAATATGTTAACTCCTGATTGGCTGGTATGTTTTTTGCAGCTAGCATGAGAATGCCAAATGTATTTTTGTATATTGGAATCACATTAAATTCTGTACTGGATTTCCACATTAATTTGGAATATGTCCGAGTGTGGCATGTACAGGATGGATTGATACACCATGACTTGCCTTCTGTATCCTTATAAAAAAAGAGGTCATGACAGTTTTTATTTTCTTGCATTTTTCTGCCTTTTTTGGCACTTATCTGTTCTCCATGGAAGTCACATATTGCTTCCCCTTTAAGGAAAGCCCTCTCTGTCATTACTTTCTTTATACCGCTTTCTATATCTGTGGTAGTTTTCAGCCCTTTCCAATTTTGCAAGCGGATGTGTTCTTCCAGAGCCTTGCAGTCTTTCCAGTTCTGTAACTTCCTAGGCTTCCATGCCTCAGCTATCTGTTTAATCTCTAATTCACTACATTTCCATTTCTTTTCTCTTATGTACTTTTTCAACTGGACAGTTTTTGGGCGCCTTGCTGGGAATGCCCCTGTTGCAAAAATAAAAATAATAAAAAAAATATTTTAGCACCAGTTTCTTCTATATACTTTCAATAATAAAAAACACAAAAATACTCAAGACATACTTTTGTCTTTAGCGTTAAAAATAAATATAATTCATATCATGTCAAAAACTGATATTTTTATGTAAAACATGCTATTAGTGGATGTGCAATAAGTGGGTGAGACTCTGTCTTGATACTGAAAAATGGTTTAATGTACTTGCTATTTGCTATACTTACTGATTATATGCTTCACTCTTTTCTTGTTACGCTTAGCTGTCCATTCTTTTCTACAGTGATGCCAATACAATGGCGATATACGTTTGCAGTCAACTTTCTTTGGTCTCGATTGTTTTATGTTTACAGGGAACTCTTTTAGCAGGTTCTGGAAGTAATTTCTCTTATGTGACTCTATGGAGTCACTGTCCTGTAGTCCATCCCTGTTTGGAAACAGAACCAGGATATACAATGCATATACTAAAGATACAGTTTATATCATATGAAGCTTTTAAAATGACAATAAATATGGTGAAGGCATGGAAAATGAACTGATATATTTCACCTTGAAGTGCTTTCTTGTGCCTCCATAGGTTTAGACATAGATCCAAGCTGGGTGACCAGTTTTGAGCCAAGACATATATTGTGTAATGTCTTTTCCCTATAATGTCGATCTGCTGTCAAATTGGTATGTGCCAGGTACTTGGTGAAGAGACTCTTCTGAACATCTGAGTACTCTGCCAATGTCCAAGTTTCACATGTACGCCGAACCATCTGGCTTGTAATATTTAGCAGCTTATACCTGTGTATAGGTGTTATAGGGAAAACTATCTTAAAGTTTACAAAGATTTTTTCTTTTTTTCTTAAATTAAATTACAAATAATTGGCACAGAGTAACCAACCTTTTACACTCAATCCTCATCAAAACTCAGGAAATTTCCAGCAGTACACACTGCTGCACCTGTGTATAACTCCCACACCTTTGTATAGTGCCCACATGTATATACTGCTGCCCGTGTGTATAATGCCCACATGTATACACTTCTGCCCCTGTGCATAATGCCTACATGATTATACCGCCGCCCCTGTGTATAATGCCCACATGTATATACTACCAAACCTGTGTATATGCACATGTAAATTCGGCTGCACCTGTGAATAATGCCCACATGCACTTTCAGGTACGTATATAGTGTGTAAATTTGACTCTGATACTAGCCAGTGCCTCCCCAAAAATGTATCTCACGAGTCACCACAGATCACTTCTGATAAGTATGTGCTATTTTCTATGCACAGAGGTAGAAGATGTGTGACAATGTGCAGGTATATGATCAGTAGCTGCTGGTAGACTCAGTACTGTACTTACTTTTCATGTAACTGGCGAAGATCATTAGTAACATTATAAATTTGTTCTCCCTTTGTTGAAATAAAAAATGTTTTCTGAGGCTGATCTCCCTTTACTAATAAAGGTCGCACCACATCAAAAAAAGTTTTGAACCACTAGAAAAGATGAAGATCTGTTAATAATTACTAATTCAGTAATTCTTCTAGCATTGAAATTATATAATTGTGATCTACAATTAACCTTTTCTTCTTCTTCTGTGAGAGCAAATGTCGCCACTTGATGGGTTGCCGTTTTGTGTTGTTTAACTCCCACAACAACACGGATTTCGGATACACCCTCTGATGTGAAGGTGTGATGAACCCTCTCATGCCATTCCTCAACCTGAGAATATGAAGATACAATATTAACATTAAACCTCGCACCAATATTTTCAGATTAACAAGTTAACGAAGTATAATGTTTTGCCCGTATGGCCCCCTTCATTGGAACAAGCTCCCTCACTACAATAGACTCTCCTGACCATGCAAAGCTTCAAACGGGTACTGAAAATCCACCTTTTCATCAAAGCCTACCCTTACACATAACCTGATCTTGAGGCAGCTATCCCAATTCCATGTTTATTCCTTGGCCATCTGTGCCTCACTTACTTCCTGTATTCTTCTAATGTGTGCTGTATGTATGGCACTGCGAGCCACTTGTGGCACCTAATAAATAAAATGTAATAATAATAATAATAATAATAATAATAAACAGTACTTACAGTCATATTGGCAACCACTCCAGGTCTTTGGAGGTGCTTTAGGATTAGCAAAGCCTCGAGATAATGCAAAATGCACACCTTATCTTTGGCCGACAGTCTTTCACAAATATCAGCCTTCTTGATGCAATTCATAAAATCTGATTTTGCCACTTCTAGCAGCTGACGACAATCCTGTGGCTGCAAGTGGTCTGTTGTCAATCTTTTGTACCTGCAGATCATATGATGATAAATGTTCACTCACAATGATCTAAGTAAAATGAAAACCCACAAATAATCTAAAAGTATTGGTCTTACTTTTTGACGACCGTTTCCCGTGATACACCTTTACTCAGTTTTTTCTGAATGGCGTCAGTGACATGAAGAAAATGGCAACAGGCTTGATATAGGTCAGGGTCACTTGCTCCGAGATTGGTGGCCGTAGTTTGACATTTTACAAATCTTCTTATATTTTTTAAATAATTAAATACTGTTTGGCTACAGAGACCAAGTTCCCTCAGCTTTGTGAAGTAGAGATTAGTTTTTTCTATGTCTTTCACAAAATCCATTGATGCTTTTTGTGGGTCCATGAAATGTAAATACCGTGCAACATTTTCTACCTGTATACACAGAGAGTGGTGAAAATGAGTTCTGGCAAAGTATGAGAGCGAGTTTTTGTTAAGACTGCAAGACATGGCACTTATATGAAAAATATGTTTTTCTTGAAGATTGGCAATCCAGATTTTGGGAGCCACAGATGCATAATACTTTGCTTAATATTTTATTATGTAAGAGAAATATATAGAATAAAATGCATAATTTAACTCTCAATTGTCATAATATACTGTGAGTAATGGATTCAACCTATTAATTATCTCATGTACATTGATGCTGAAAAAATGAGGGCTACTTATTGGTTGATACCAATATTGCCAATATAAGTGAGTAAAATGTTGATGGCTGAAAGATTACAAATTGATAATAAGAAACTATTGCACACATGCTTGCTATCTCAATCATGACTAAATGTGAATGGAATTAGATAACATGTATTTATACATAGCATAATCCATTACCTCCTGTTTACTGTTGCAAACTCCTAATGTCTTGGACAAATAATTCCTGAAACCTCTGAGTAATGGTGTATTCGATGAATGCTTGGCATACATTCCAGCTTTCTGCATGTTCTTCCGCACTATCACCGTCCATTTAGACCTAATGGTTTGGTGTGGGAATAGATTAGGAATATTAGCTGGTAAAAGCAGAATTGGTTAATAGCCACCATTACTTTTTGCTCAACCAACATCAATATTTTTAGTAATTATGAAGAATGTTAACTAAACTCTATGGCCCTCATTCCGAGTTGATCGCTAGCTGCCGTTTGCAGCGCAGTGATCAGGCAAAAAAGCGACACTTCTGCGTATGCGTATGGTGCGCACTGCGCACGTGCGACGTACTTTCACAAAAGCCGATGCAGTTTCACACAAGGTCTAGCAACGATTTTCAGTCGCACTGTTGACCGCTGAGTGATTGACAGGAAGTGGGCGTTTCTGGGAGGTAACTGACCGTTTTCTGGGAGTGTGCTGGAAAATGCAGGCGTGTCAGATACAAACGCAGATGTGCCTGGGGAAACAGGGGAGTGGCTGGGCAAACGCAGGGCGTGTTTGTGACATCAAAACAAGAACTAAATAGTCTGAAGTGATCGCAAGGTAGGAGTAGGTCTGGAGCTACCCAGAAACTGCCGGAATTATTTAGTAGCAGTTCTGCTAATCTTTTGTTCGCACTTCTGCTAAGCTAAGATACACTCCCAGAGGACGGCGGCCTAGCGTGTGCAAAGCTGCTAAAAGCAGCTAGCGAGCAAACAACTCGGAATGAGGGCCTATTTTCACTCATCTGTTAATATTGTTGTGCTTTGCAGTGTTCTGCATTATTTAATATACAGTATCACTTATATGAATGCACTTCTCAAACCAATAAATTTTCGAGCTCATCTCTTTCTTTCCATTCTGTCTGGCATTATTATCCATAAATGTTTCATCCTTTGCCTTATTTATAATGGCCATGGGGTGTCTGGTGCTCATGGGCCCCCTCATCTCTGAAAATAACCCTGCAAGGGCATGATATTACTATTAGACAAGGGACACATGGGCACCCTCCTCCCTTACACTGACTTACTGAATTTTTACTGTTTTATTAATACATTTGCTACAGAGATTTGTATAGTAAATAGTAGAAACAGTTTAAAACAGTGATTTCCATACTTTCTTGGATCATGGCTCCCTAGAGTATCAGATTGTTTTCCACGGCACCCATAGGCCAAAAGTTTCTAATTGATTAATTTATCTTATTGCTTTAAACAAGTACCTACATGGATACTTCACTATTGCCTTCCATGGCTTGCTGAGACCTTCCCACTTCTTCATCACATGTGTTAGCAGGGACTACCATAGCTGATTCTTCTTTATGGACTATCATAGATGTTGACCTGGCTACAAATGTAGGTGATCTAAAGAATACAAGTTAAATAATATTATAAATACATAATTGCACCTATAACCACATATATCCCACTCCTCTCCAATCTACATCTCTGATCTTATCTCGCTTTACACTCCCACCCATCCTCTTCGCTCTGCTAATGCACGCCGACTCTCCTGCCTACTGATTACTTCCTCCCACTCTTACCTCCAAGATTTCACGTGCTGCACCACTTCTCTGGAATTCCCTACCTCTCCCCCTCAGACTCTCCCACTCTCTACAAAACTTCAAATGGCTCTCAAGACCCACTTCTTCACCAAACCCAGCCAAATCTCATCCTAACCCTCTGTTCTACGCTCTCTATGTACCCCATCTGTGTCACCCGTCTGTCTACCCCTCCCCTTTAGAATGTAAGCTCTCACGAGTAGGGCCCTCTTCCCTCATGTGCTTATCCTTTCTTACTTTAATAATCTTCAACTGCACCAAATTCAGCAGTCTTCTGCCACCTGATACTTAAGCCCAGTACCCACGGGCCGATCAAGGAGAGATGCGTGCTGAGCGAACCGCTCAGCACACATCTCTCCTGCCGCTCAGCACAGCGCGATCTGTGCTGAGCGGGCGGGGGGAGACGGGGGGGCGCTTACTTTACCCAGCGGGTGTGCGGGGCCGCGCATCGCTATCGCCGAGGGGGCTACACACGGAGCGATCATGCCAATATTCTAAGCAATCTAGTCAGATTGCTTAGAATATCGCTCCGTGAGTACCCCCCTTTATCCCAGTGTCATCTGCTGATGTAACTATGTTTATTTACCCTGTACTTGTCCTATACTGTCATGAACTGTAAATTGCTGTTTTCCTGTTTGATTGTTTGTTTATGTACTCTGTAATTGGGCGCTGCGGATCCCTTGTGGCACCATATTAATAAAGGATAATAATAAAAATAGTAATATATAAATAATGCTTACCTTGGTGGTAATATGGTCTTATTCCTGAAAAAGTGGCCCTTTGCCTCTAAATAGCTAACCACACTGTCAATGCTCTGTAATCTCGAAAATTCTTCATAATCAAGACATCGTCCATTCTTCAGGAATGAAAGTGCGCTCCAGCGGGCTTTATCAGAGATTTGTGCAATTTCTGTAGCGGAAGCTCCTCTTTTGCATTTACTCCTGAGATGTGTGCTCAGTGTTGTATATATTTTGAGGCAAAACTCACAGACCAGAGGAGTTCTTTTTATACTGTTATGGGAAATTAATTAATGTAAAGTCAAGGTTAATATACACAGATAGATAGATAGATAGATAGATAGATAGATAGATAGATAGATAGATAGATAGATAAAGAAGCACAGTACCCTGGGAATTTATCTGCCTATTTACACTGAAACAAATTGAAAAATAGAAATATATTTCAATGTAGACTGGTCCAAAAATACAAAGACAGATAAATTAATTATTACTTACATATTTTTGACATTATCCATGATATAAGTAAAATTTGTGAAATTCTGAGGCAGAAAAGCATGTGCAAGCTGAACAGCTCTTTATACTTATCTGTAGTTAAATTCTTTGTTGCTATCTTTCAGAGAATCGCCCCATCCCCCACATAGCATCATACAACCTCCTACAAGATAAAAAAATAATCCCATCTCTGCTGCCACTACACAAGACACAATGTTTGCATGCACAGTTATTGATTAGCGATGGGATTATGTATTTAAAAAGTGAATGATTCGGCAAATAATTCTAGATTATTTTTTTTAAATAAAGGGGTAGTTTGCAAACACGTATTGACATGTGGGGGCCCCAGGGCAACAAAAATGTGGGGGCCCCTATCAATATATTTATTTATTAACAGTTTATTATATAGTGCAGCATATTCCGTTGTGCTTTACAATTAGAACAACAGTAATAGCATACCTTCCAACTGTACCTTTTTAATAGGTACAGTACCTTTTTTTTATGGTCTGTACCTATTTTTGGCTCTCCAAACTTCCATTGAAAGTATAGGAAAAGGGACCTGGCCACGCCCCCTTTACCCATGGACACGCCCCTTTCTCTAATTTGTACCGGTTTTTGTGTGTAAAATGTTGGAGGGTATGTAATAGTCCAAAATAGACTGACATAGAGGTAGGAAGGCCCTGCTCACAAGATTACAATCCATATATACTGTATATATATATCTATATATCTATATATGGAGTAAAAAGGTTCTCATGGGAGCCAATCAGCCTTTAGATTAACAATATTTAAAAGGTTTTTATTTATACACAAATAAAAGGTACTTGTAACCTAAAAATTCGACATTGATACAATTGTCTAAAAATTCAGTAAAACGATTTCACAATCTTATACATAGACATTTTTAGTTGATATGAGGATTTTATAGTCAGGTAATCACAATCGGAACTTGAAAAGGACGTGTATCCAACCAGATGCTTGTGGTGGTGACTTTTTTGACCCAATAATACGAAACCCAACGCGTTTCGTCCGTTAGGACTTCATCAGGGGTTTATAATCTAAATAGTTACAGAGGGAAATAAGTAAATCACATAATCTTCAAGATAAACTTATTGAATAATAGACTCTTTTTTTCTCTCATAACGGGTACTTTAATACAATCAAGTAGGGATGGACATACATACCCGTTTTTGTGAAAAAATGATTTACCACTGGTTAGGACAGGATTAAATTCTTAATGCTACATCCAATCACATGTTCTTTTTAAATGATGTGGTGTCTGAAACATTACCATTATAATCATCAATATATATATATTTTCTTAGAAAATATATATATAGATATAATGTATATTGATGATTATAATGGTAATGTTTCAGACACCACATCATTTAAAAAGAACATTGTATTTTAGGAATTTGTTGGTCCATATATCAACGTGGCTGCATCATTGTTTTCCGGGAACTTGGAACAGGTACCACATGTTTATGATTATCCTGCTGGTTTTTTGTTTTTTTGTTTAACTGAACGGGACTTTGGAGGGTGTATACTGACACTCCATATATTTATTATAGTGCATAATTGGATGTACTATTTTGATCTTCCGGTATACGGTTCATGATCTGCTGATGGTTTTTGGGATACCTACCCGGCAGGTACGAAAGGGTCTCTGTAGGGGAGCTGTCACACTGGTGATATTTGGCCATTTACACATGCACATATGTGTATACATATATATATGTGTAAGTATGTATATATGTGTGTATATGTATGTGTTTATATATGTGTGTGTATATGCATTTATACCGTGCATGTGAACATTATATATTGAGTAAGCTTGGTGGTTGGATCACTTTTGGGTCGTATATCTTCCAGGGACCGGCGAGGCTTGCGATTAATAGTGTGAATATTGTTCTTTTCAGATAAGAAATTGTCTATCATTGCTACCTGTGAATTGTTAATCCGATGTACCACCTGTCCTGAGGAAGGTCCGGTATGGGACCGAAACGTCGACATTAAACTCTGGTGGACAAGACATGTGACTGACTGATTGACTTTACTAGCGAGAGTGCACCTTCCATGTGTTGGAATCCTCTTTGTATATATATATATATATATATATAAAATAAGCCTTCCTATCAAATTGCATCCACTCTTTATAGTCCACACATATTCTCACATGTCTTCTCATTTTTCACTTTCCCTACCTCTCAAGAACTTTTGCTATCTGGCGAACAACTATGCAATAGATAGCACCTATCCTTGTGTATTAATGCCTATTTCCCTATAGATTGTATTTTGCGAACAGGGACTTCCTACCTCTATGACTGTTTGTTATCACCCAGTTTGTTGTAGTTATTTCCAATTGTAAATTGCAACGGAATTTTCTGTGCTATATAAGAAACTGTTAATAAATAAATATATAATATACATCTAGATGGTGTGACAATACTGATTAAAGTCATGTAACTGGAGCCGGTGCCTACACAGAGAAACAGCATAGTCAATGGAACGTGCGGCACACCAGACAACTAATAAACACTCCACATACACATGCAGATAAAAATAATAATATACATGAGAAAAAAAATAATCCCACCTCAGTGGCGCACCCAGGGGGGGCTTCCGGGCACCCAGAAACCCCCCTCCACCCAAAAAATAAATAAATATATATATATATATATTTTTTTTTAGCTGCATGAGTATTATTAATGGCTATCTAGCATCCTCTGCACCATAAAAATATTCTTCTGATGAAGCTGCTGATGATTATAGGCGGAGAAATGCATAAAGAAGTACACATCTGGTGTTGCTGTGTTCTGCACTTTAAAGTCTGCTGCCTAGTGGACGAAGGATACTCTTTATTAAACGCTGCTCGGCTGGAGTGGGTGAGATCAATATGGGAGTGTGCCGCTAATTGTCCACGCCAACTTTGGAGCGCTTACCTGGGGACTGCATTTTGATCCATGACTTTGTCTCAGTTGGACCTATTCAATCCAAGGTCATATTAAATATTCCTATAAGGGTCCCCAATAAATACTCAAGGAAACCAGCTGGTTACCAGACTAATTATTGGCAGGATTCAGCAGAGACAGAGAGTGATTGTCTCATTTCAGTAACATACGGAGAGACTGTCCATCATCAGCTACATTCTTTGCTATATGTAGCTATAAAAGTGTTTGGGAACTGTTACAATATTGGCAACAATTGTTTCCTTATGAGTTATATTGAAAGAGAAAGTAGAATTATTGGTATTAAGTGTTGAAGCATGCATGGTTATTATAAATGATTTTATTAATGTGATTGTGTATACAAAACACCGGCCGTGTGTATTAAGTGCTTAATTAAATATTTTTATTTTTGTTTTGGATAAATTTATTTCATTCTGGGACAGCAGCCCTTTAAATAATTTTTGTGGTGTATGTTAAAATCTTTAAGGATTAAGTGGTCCCTTCTTTAGAGCTGCAGCTGTCTCAGAGTTAAATTAGAAATATAGAATCTTACAGAGAAATTTGGTCAGCGCCCGAGTGTGTATGTTCTCCACCACGAGAGTGGAAAAAAGGGGAACACGCACATATATTTATTTATTTTGCATCTTAGTGTCCTCTGCAGCTTGCTGTCTTCCTGGTGGCACTTGTAAGTGCTTAATAAAAGTTTACTTTATTTTAATTATAGTACATATATATCCATGTGCATACATATATACACATGTATATACATACATATAAACACACACACACATGATATATATACATGTGTGTATATATATATATATGTGTGTGTACTGTATATACATATATATAAATATATATATGTATATGTGTGTGTGTGTATATATATATGTATATATACACAGGCACACTAGTTTTACGGACCCAGCATATACTGGGTCACCTCAGTCCCCACCCCCGTGCTGGGCTCCGCCCAGTTCTGGAAACCCCCACTTGCAAATCCTGCGTTTGCCACTGCACCTCTGTTGGCACTACACAAGCCACAATCATGTGTTTAAAAAGTGAGTGATTGGGCAAAGAATTTAACATAGTGATTTCTTTCTTTAAACTAAAATGGTTAGTTTGCAAAGTTCATTAGTACCAAAGGTTACTCTCATGTAAGAAGGTTAGCTATTTGGGGGGATGTAAGGATTGTCTTAAAGATAACTGTTAAGGAAACCAAGTCTCTTTATTGCAGGTAATTAAAGGGACTAAGTAGGAAGAAAACAACTTGAAAGCAATGTTAAGTTGTCCCATCCCCCAAAATAGCATACCAATCTCCAAGCCACATTTGACAGTGTTTAATTTCTTGCAACTAAAAGTGTATAATCGTTTTCAAACACATGCATTGGGGCTATAAAGAGTGATATCTGGGAATCATGATGTGTTTAGGGACTATGTATATATGTATGTTTGTGTGTGTAAGTATCTACTGTATTTATGTGTGTGTGTTTGTGTGTGACCATGTATGTGAA